>NC_141537.1:21361875-21547500 GCF_021556685.1 Rattus norvegicus | reverse complement strand
TCTTCAGTTAAGCTAGGCTTGCTGACAAGCTAGCTGATAGACAACAGATGATTTATAAAATATTATTTTGAGAGTTTAATAGACTCTCCATGAGTCACTTGGCATCGATGCACATGGTGAAATTCTACCAGAATTTCTTTACATCACACTGAATTGTTATTTAAGTGGTACATGACACATTATATACAAGCTATCCATTAGGACAATTTAAATCTCAAAGCTTCCTTCTCCAATTTACTTTTCTCCCCCGTTTTTGAGTATATCCCTTTTAAGTATACTAATTGTGTCTGTTGAAAGTAAGGTAAAATGAAGTTTTATTTCTAATTTTGCTACCATATTTTATTTCATTTTTACCCAGTTGAACACTGAATGTTACTAAAGTTAGAAAAAAAAATTTTAAGCCAATCTATCTAGAAAGCAAAGTAGAAAAGAGGATAATTTTAAAATTGCATGTCTTTTATGACTATGTGTGCCGAGTGATATACACCAAGTAACTCACAACAGAGCCTTTAGATAGCTCAACATGTAACTCAAATATTCTACCCAAAATCCAAATATCTACCTCAAGAAAAACTATTTCAATCTCAAATATGTCTGTCTTAATGTGTTTCAAAATATTCTTTATTATGTTCTAAAATTAGATTAAGGTCCCGTTACAGTGTCACATGTGCTCTAAAAGTGTGAATCACAGACTTGGAATGGGTAAATTATAAGTGTATCCAAGAACACTTCTTCACAGTTTTTCTTATGTCTGCTATGTCACACCAAACTGCCTTTAACACATTTGCTCATGCCTGTCTCTTATTATCTCCTTCTCTATACATCCCAATTTATGCATATCAATTTTATTTATGGCATACTCACTTCAGAGTTATCTACTTAATAAATATCAACTTCTGACCATTCTGAAAATATAAATACAAGTTTATTACACTATTCAAACTAACTTTGAACTGAAAAGTCTCTGTCCTCACTCAATGAACTTCAACCTACAGATTATGAGACAGAAACCTAACTTGGAAACTGGCTGTTACAACTAACAGCTGTCTCTCAGACAATGATTGAAGTGGGGCTTCAGCCACTGTTCAAACTACTTTCATATGAGGGCAATGGCCAGCTACACCTAACACAGCTGTCTGGGACATGCTTAACAAAACCTGCACACATGGTGCAAACGACTTCCCAGTTCTAAGATGATGGATAAGAGCCAACTGAATTTTGCAAGAATTGATCTATTACAATTTTTATCTCTTAACCTTTCAAGCCACCAGAAGCAGAAGCTGAAACTGAATGTACACTATGGTTAGATTTCATATTAACTGGATCTAAAGGTATATATTCCACACATTAGTGATATCAAGTCGCCATATACTACTTGCTAGAAAAAATGTTTGTTGCTCATAAAATATGAGAAAACAATTGAAGTAATCAAGATTACATTTTGGAAGAATCAAGAATTCTTAGTGTTATACACGTGAAAGCCAAAAATCAGAGACAAACCAATAAGGCTATAAAACAAAGCAAAAGAGCTAATATTTTAATAGAGTAAGATTTGAAAAAAAAACTGTGATACTCTGTGAGGTATTATCTTTTATGTTGCTGAGATGCAATTACGTTTGTAATATTATATTTCAAGGAATCATAGTAATATAATTGGTAAGGTCTAGTTTTTGCAGAAGAAAGTGCATGTAACTTTAGAATTAATCTGTTTATAAGTCATTAATACTTTTGATTACTTTAATGTCAATTTTTCCAAATGTATTAATTTGTTTTGGTAACTATTTATGTCTATTTGGGGGGAAAAAGGTGCTTAATTTTAAAACCCATTTCCAAGTGGAAACCTACAATCTCTGAAATAAGAAATGATAACTGGAGCTTGGTCCCAAATGAATTTGAAACAGTGAAATCTATTTCTAATTATCCATTGCTAAGCAGATCCAAATACTAACTCAAAACACGACTATGTGCCATAGACTTGATCATATATGACCAAAACATGTGATTTAAGGTTATTAGACATTACTATTATCTTGTCACAGAATTGTGCATGCTACCTACTGTATATTGCAGTTGGGACAAAGAACTCAGACCTCAAGGTGGGAAGGGGGTGGGGGTGGGAACAATCAAAAGAAGAGAAAATCTTGCTTTATCAGAGTTCAGTTGTAAAACCTTTCTAAGAGGCCCAGATATAAGAATCAACATCACAGCAAACTTTGACTTACAGGTTTAATTGACACAGAGCCGTGACATATGTTAGGGATCAACACAGAAAAACAATGCATTCATACGAGGTTGTGGTGTGAAAGGGAAAAAAAACCCTCATGTTCCTAAAATGCTTGCTAAACGTTCAGTTTATTTGTACACAAAATGAAAAATAATCCTGACTTCTTCTGACCAATATGTATTCTCGATGAAATATTATTACTTCAAATGCCACATCTGATTTAAAACAAAATAACAATGCAATAGAAACTAGATGTAACTTTTTTTTTTCATTTCGCAGCAAGAAGAAAGGTCTCAGCAAACACTTCCTCTGGCAAGGGTCTTCTCCCTGTGAATCACTAGCAGGTGCTAATTGGCAAAAGAGAAAACAGTTTGCAATAGACACCTTTCTCCATAAAGTGTTGAGCTGCAAAAATCAAGTTCTTTGAACTTTATTGGCTGTTCAACAAATAGGCTTTTCATGGAAATAAATGCTCTGCTTCGTGTCAGCATCAAGGGATATCATTGGTAACCGTTCAAATGGGGTAAGTTCTGCTGACTTCCTTTCATAACAGGCTTAAGTCCTAGGGCCAGACAAAGAAAACCAAACTGTATTTTAAGTAGTTAAAAGATATATTTGGACAGTGACTAGTTCCACTGAACAGCAATGGGACCTGAGATACAGGAGTAGTTTCACATTTATTATGCAGTGAAAAGGTGTGCCCTATATAGAAATACAAGCCTCTAACATCATTGAAAATGTATGCAATATCTACAATAAATTCTTTGAAAAGGAAACCTTTTAAACACTATATCTAAACCCAAATGCTAAATGACTTCATGTGTATACATTTTGGGTTCTAAAAGTTTTATTCCCCCATTTCATAACATAATTTTATTTTTTATTTATTTATTTTATGCATATGAGTACACTGTAGCTGTCTTCAGACACACCAGAAGATCAGATTTCATGACAGACGGTTGTGAGCCACCCTGTGGTTGCTAGGAATTGAACTCAGGACCTCTGGAAGAGCAGTCAGTGCTCTTAAAAACTAAGCCATCTCTCCATCCCATAACATAATTTTAAAATGACATTTAGGGAATGGTTACCATTTCATTTAATAATCCATAGTTCCCCACTTAAAAACTCATCCCAGTAGGAAGTTTACTGTTTTGTCACAGTAGATATAAAGCAAAATCATTTGTTAAGATGTACCTATAATTTAGAACAATTTAATCAGTGTTTACCTGTGTCAAACGTTAGGCACCCTTTATAACAATAAACTCAAGCTCCTAAAGATAATAGAGATTTCTTTGTTCAGAACTACAAAGTCTTCTTCTTTGTTGGTTGGGGTGTTTTGTATGTTTTATAAGCCATAGCTTATGAATAAACATTTGTTCAATTTCTATCAACTGGATCCCACCTGGATCTTGTCTAGAGACGGGAGTGAAATGAGTTGAAGTTTTACAACAAGGCTGTGTCGATAATGATATCCTATGGAGCTCTGGAAATATTGGCTATGGCATACTACGATTCACTCTGAGTCATAGCCCAATCTTACTGTAGATAGGCGAATATGTTCTAAGGGTAGACAAACTATATAGAAAACTTTCAGCACCTCTTTTCAAACAAAACCGAAATGAGCTTTCTGGGAGCTTAACATCCGGCAGGTGATAGTTGCAATCTGCTGACTGATGAATAATGCAGTGTGGCTGTGCATATAGATGTCGCAGCACAACATTACTAGTGCACACAGGATGACATGTGGCGGATAGGTTCGTGTCTTCAGTGCGGTTACTACTGAATTAGAGTAAGAGCTGCTTTTGGACAACTAAGCCCAAAGCAATGGGAGATTGGTATTATAATGATAACAGAAATACAAAAAGTTCATCTTAGTAGGTGTGTTGTCCCAGGAAGCGTTTGTGAACCCCAAAGAGCACCATGGAGCTGATTCCAATCCAATCAGACCAGGGTCTCTTTATTCAAGCAGGAGCTTCGGCTACACCACCTGTCAGAACGGGATAGTGCAGCTGCGAGTCTATTTATAGTGCAGGTATTTATAGAGGCACAGGTAGGTATCTGGCTTGGTACTCATCTGATTGGAGGGCCATTATGGCCTTCAACATGATTGGATGGTGCTGGGAGCCAACCTTAACTTCTGTTTTCCTCCTGATTGGTGGTTGTTAAGAAATGAAGTGCCAGAGGCAGGCTTGTAACCTGTAGGTGCAGATTTGTTGGGGAGTAACTTGGAAACCGGTGCCAGATTCTGGCTTGTTGGGGAGTAACCTGGAAACTTGTGCTAGGTGCCAGTTTGTTAGTTAACCCGAGTTCAACCTTAGGTCAGGTTCTCTAAGATAGAGTCTGAACCCAAAAGATCTGGTCTCTCAGGTATACATTAGTGTCAGAGCTGATGAAGGCTAGCTTTAAGTAAACTAGGATAAGATGCCCCATGATGCACACAACACCAGAAATGTCATATAGAATCTAAAATATCAAAAGTAGACAAAAGCAATGGCTGGAGGAAAGGTAGCTCTTACACATGATGTCTATCAACATTCGCAAAGTGAGCTGGGCCTGAGGAAACACCAAGTAAAAATAATTACTAAACCCACCCAACATACACAGATGAAAATGTGGGTGAGCTTGATCTGGGAATATCAGTCAGTGGTAAATGTTTCCATTCTCTGGTTGAGGGCTCAGTTTTAGTCTCCAGGTCTTCAGCAGGGGAGGAGAAAGAGGAGGAGATAAGTTACGCTAATGCATCCGTACAATAGCATGTCAAATATAACTCTCTGTCTTACCTGAATGGTGACATTCCTAAGTTTAATTATACATTAAATGATATGGAGATAGTTAAAACTAAGCAATGGAAAGAAGATTAGGAGAAATGGGAGAGAGAGATGAAGAAAGTATTCAGGAAATGCCAAGCAAAGAGGGAAAATGTGAAAAGAGACTAAAGGCACAGAAAGTAGATTGAGAAGTTCCAACACTCATCTTTCAGCCTACTAGAATGATAAAATGAAGAGGAGGAGCTTGCAGTGAAACCAATACATTCTGAGGATTATAATATTCAAGTTAAGTATAAATCTTCTAGTTTAAAAGATGCATAATCGCCTTGCACATATGTACCAGATATGTAGCTTGGTCTTCATGTGGGTCCCTAGCAACAAGAACAGGTGTCTGTCTGTGGAATCTGTTGCCTTAATTTGACTGTCTTGTCTTGTCTGGCCTCAGTGAGAAAAGAAGGCCCTAGCCCTCAGACTCGACGTGTCAAGGTGGGGGATATCCAAGGGACCCCCACCTGCTCAGAGGAAAAGGGAAGGGAAGATCGGGAAAGGAGCTGTGAGATGGAGAACTAGGAACAGGGACAGCGATCAGGATGTAAATTAGATTAATTAATTAATTAATTAATTAATTAAATGAAGAGGTATATGAAAAATGTAGCACTGGACATGTAGAAATCTATAATGTTTCCTTTTATTTTCTGTTGTCATTATTATAAATAAAATGTTGGGGATTGAAATACATCCCCAAAAGTTTTACCTTAATTTATATATGTTTATAATATTAATATTATTATATATTGTTAATAAAATATTGATTTATTGTTAATTAATATGTGTGTTATGTGTAACATTATATATAAGTTATATCATATGTAAATATGATTATAAACATAACTGCATATATACATATATATTGTAAATATTTTATTAAATAATATTATGATTTGCTTTAATGTTGCCTACACAGACTGCAGTCACTTAAGAATAAGCACCGTTTTAAGGGCGATAGTTTTGAAACAGAAAGCTATATGTGAATTGATACTTTATCAAAAGCCTTAGTATCTCAGACCTGAAGGTAGGAAGAAGGGAATTCACTAGCACTTGAAAGGAATGCCCTTGAAAATCTCCATGAAAAGGGCTTTCTGTTTTCTTAAAATAGATAATTCAGATAAGTTAATTTGAAAACATGAATCAAGAGGTAGACTTAATTATTCATACTTTGAATTATATAATGAAATTTTATAAAGGTAGTATATCTCATTGAAGAATTCAGAAATTGTCATGAGTACACTTATAATTTTCTAAGAATGATTTGAACATATTTCTCAAAGGCTTACAATTCCATAAAGCAAAAAGTTTCACCATGAATAATGAAATGGGACACTAAGCTGGAGGAAATCAAGCATCATCTATAAGTTGAGAAACATTTTCATCAGACAAAAACGATGTGGGTATATGAAATTTAAACAGAGGATGGAGTATCTTACTGTGACATATGTTCCAATGAGAAAGGTCAAGATATGCCCTTATGCCAAGGCACCCTGCTGAGGGACTTAGATTCTGACATTAGTGTTCCTTTGAGGGAAAGCAGTTGTTTTAGTGAAAGTATTATCTGGTACATTGTTAACCCAGTAGCTTAAGTTTGCTGAAAACATTAATTATCCCAGCATCCTGTGAGTCACTGAAGTAATGAAATTCAAGATGGGTTGATTTGACATTGTTAAGGGTCTTCAAAGAATGTGGAAGGGCCAGTGCTGATTTGAGGGACCAGGCCAGCAGGAGGAAGTATAGAGAATGCTACAGGCAAAAAGGCAGTGAGTCATCTCCAGGCGGCTGTTGGCTGAGTCACTCCACTGGGCTTCTCAGTAGCTTGTATTTCTCCAGGCAGTCATGGCCACTCTGTCTTTCTCAACATTCCAAATCCACCATCTTTTCCTGTCCTTCCTTTTAAATGATCTCTTTTGATGATATCTATACGGTTCTTTTTCCCTAATTCCAAACAACAACAACAACAAAAAAGATGTGTGTACAAAGGTCAAGGAAAGTTGATAAAGAGACAAAATATGTAGGTATACCTAAAGTTTTAAAAGTCTTAAGCCTTCAACACTGTGACAATAATTTGGAACAATTTAATAAATTATGAAATCAGATTGTGTAAATTATATTAAATGTGGAATTAGAACATATTTATAAAACCATCTCATTTGCAACATGTTAAATACATATTTATAAATTATTTCCTAAATTTTTTAAGAACAAAAAGGAAAAAATGTTATTTCTTCTACCATTTTCAGGGTGTTTTCATTTTGAAAAACTAAATGTAAAACCATATATACAACTTTTAGTAAAGAAAGCTACAACATACAGCATAGATATCAATAAGTATAAATTTAAATAGAATGTATATCTAGACTATTTCATCTGAGGATGTGTGTGCCTACTGATCTATATCATGTCTATATATGTGTAGCACCTATGAAGAACAGGCCAGAAGGGGACTTTGGATCTCTTGGAACTGCACTTGCAGGCAACTGGGAGCTCCCAAGAGAATTCTGGGAACCAAGTTTGGTTCCACTATAGGAGCTCTTAACTTCTGATCTATCACTGCAACCCTAAAACATCGCCATAATTTAACTAACTTTTATTGTTGTTTATACTTTGAATAATAAATATTCTAGTTCATGTGAAGTATTGTTTCAGTGTAACTTTTACCTTCATTTCCTTAATGATGATAATAATAATAATAATAATAATAATAATAATAATAGTAATTTTCTATATGGTTGTTGAACTATTCTTGGACAGATGTGTACAAATCCATGTATGAATTATTACTGCCCTTTTGAAAGCATCTTGGTATTTCTTCGAAAAATTATGCAAAGTTACCTTGTGATGCACCGTTCTACTTCTAGACTTCTATGGGTGTGTCCAAAAGAAATGAAAATAAGTGACACTTGTATATGAATGCTCAGTGGCATTATTGATAATAATCTAAAGAGTAACCACTGAAAAATATCCATTAACTGATAAGTGGATATTTAAATATACTAGCTATAGTACTGAGAAGCATTCCACTATTAAAAGGCGAGAAAGACTGATATTGTGTGTGTGTGTATGTGTGTGTGTGTACATGCACACACACACACAAAAATAAATATGATAAAAATATTTTAAATTAGTTATAGCTATGCAATTGTGAATATAACAAGAAACACCACACTGTACTGATTTAGTGAATATTGAGTGTGAATATTCAGTGTAAATTGTATCACAAGCAACCTGTTTTGCAAAAGAGAAAATCCAGGTAGTCTGTCTTGACTCAGTTTGGGCTTTATTGCTGTTAAGAGACACCATGATCAAGGAACTTTTATAAAGGACAGCATTTAACTGGGGCTGACTTATAGCTACAGAGGTTCAGTCCAGTATCATCATGGCAGGATGGCAGTGTCTAGGCCGATATGATGCTGGAGAAGGAGCTGAGAGGTCTACATCTTGGTCTGAAGGCAGCTAGGAAGAGACTTACTTCAGTGAACAGCCAGGAGGATACTCTCTTTCCCACTGGGCAGAGCTTGAGCACAGAGGAGAACTCAAACTCCACCCCCAGAGTGACATACTTCTAACAAGGATGCACCTCCGCCTATAAGACCACACCTCCTAATAGTGCCACTTCCCACGGGTCAAGTGTATTCACACCACCACACTATCCCATGATTACATAAGGACTACCCATGCACATGACTTAGCTGCTCAGACGCCATAAATAGAAAGGTCACTATAAGCTCTTTTGTCTATAGTCAACTGGACTATAGCGAGACCTTGTCTCAAAAGCATTGTCTCAAAAGCATGATGTTATCAATTACATCTCTTTAGTTATGACATACTGTGATGTGTAGAGGAATGACTAGGAGGTAAAGCTGATAAGTGAAGTGTATGTGTCATGAGAGAGACCAAATGAGTACTGGGTTACTGGAACTGAATTATGGCACGTTAGTCCTAGACGTTGAGATATTGATGAGGTATAAAAGATTTATATGGAAAAAAAATGACACTCAAATTGGTCTCAAGGTATCATAGGAGCCTAGCTGAGTAAAAGGATACAGCTTGCTACAGAGTATTGCCCTTCCATTCCCCAAACCTCCAACGATAATTTACTGCTGACAAGCGTACTGTTATTATTAGGCCCTTCTGCCAGCCACAATTGACTAGACTATAAATAAATCCTTGGCCAAAACTGCTCCAGATGTTTTCTCCAAGGAATTGAGAATTGGGATTTAGGTGGGTGTAATGTGAACTGAGGGCTGTAAGTTTAAGAATTACATGTCTGCCATCATCTATTATCTATACGGAGAGGACAAGAAAGTCAATCGGGGATGACTGATATTTAAAAAAATGGTACCCAGAGAGAAGAGACAAGATACAAAAAGCAGGCACTACTTGGATACAGAGGGCTCTGTGGTCCCATTTCTTGGTTTAAGTAGGGGTTCCTCAATTTTATTAGTTACTCCCAAGTCCTTCAACACAATTAACCTTTCCAAAAAAGGAAATGAATTGGAAGAAGGGATAGAACATGAGGCTGGAATACTCCTTCCTAAAGAGTTAATATGGCACGACCACAGAAGTTTGAAATCAAGCAGTGCAGTATTTGCTTTAGTAAATTTTATGACTTTATATTACAATTATTTACTATGATATTAGAATAGTACATCTAATCACTTCCCACTAAACAATATGTTCTTATTAATATCTAACAAACTTCATTCAACCCATGATGATGATTTTTCCCACCCAGAAACTTTTAAATATCAATGATATTATAAGAAATCAGGACACAGAAATCCCTAGCTATTGGGCAGGAAAATTTTAAATATAAGTGAGGTAAGCACACATGACTACCTGAATTTATTGCTAGAGTACACACACACACAAAGACCAAAAAGTGTAGCATTTATAAGTTATCCCAGCAACCCTGCGGTATGATGGGAGGCAAAGAAAGGAGCATCAGGAGAATCCTCTATCATCTAGAGCTAGATAGTTGAAAGCCACCTAGGCTAAGTACTCAGTAACAGTAGAAAAGACATCAAGAAGGTCCTATCCCATCACGGTGGTAGTCAAGAACTCTCTGAATGTTGTCAGTTTTGCTCTGAACTACACACACACACACACACACACACACACAGAGAGAGAGAGAGAGAGAGAGAGAGAGAGAGAAATCTAGATGCCCTCAGATGCACACAGCATGTATACATACAACAATGACAAACACTTTTTAAATTTTTGTAACTCATTTAACTTCGAGGCTTAGATTTTGTTTCTCTCAATGTTCAGAGCAATGCTTTAAAATAGTTAATATTCAGTCCGTATACATATTAGAAATTTCAATTTAAAAAGCTTTAGAAGCGAGAACTGATAAGGAAGCAGTCCAATTAAAATCCTTAAATTGAACAAGGATTTGAAAAGTTACATGAGAATATGGAGAAAGATTTTCAGAGCTTGAATTAGGTAGTATGAATAGAAAGAAATGGAATAACATTAATAACTTTCTTAAAATTTGCTCAAAACTTTTATAGTCTTCTAGCCAAGAAGGAAAAATCTTCCAGTTCATTTTACTATCTGAAACTTTGCCCGATACCTTTTTTGCTTGGATTGATCCATATGCATTTTAATTAACATTCAATTCCTCTTTCTTATTATCATTCAGAAGAACTTAGCAAAGAACATGACTCCATGCCATTCATCTTAGTCCCTCATACACTCCTCACAATAGTGGGAGCAAGTCCCTGACACCGGGACAGCTGCCATGGTTGGCATGTGGTAGATAATAAAAGGAGGACTGAATCTCAGCAGGACACAAAGTCATTTGTACTTACAAATGTAACTTACACAGAGTTTTGAGCTCTGTGTCACCCATGCTATTTTTTCTAAATAGGAACATTTCACAAGAGCAAGGCTGATGGATGCAGACAGTCTAGTTGTTAATTTTCATAGCTGATGTTTTTATTATTGTTGTTCCAACTGAAGTAAAGCTGTCAGTTCACTCTTCACAAGCAAATCTATTAAAATTACATATAATTTTATTAATGTGTTGCAACATGGTTCTGAATCTTAAAAATGATTATAACCTTTCTTACAGTATGGCTATGAGACTCTTTCAAAATGTTTATCAATTGCTTGAGGCAGTACAGATGGCATACTAGCAATTGCTCCACAGCCCATAATTCTAGATTTCTCTATAACTCTAGAGGTGACATAGAGGAATAATTGCTCTTACAGAGAACATAGGTTCTGTTCTCAACAGCCACATGGAGTCTCACAATCAATCTTACTCTAGTTCCAGGGAGCGTTTTCATCTCTGTAGGGACCAGGTCCACATTATGGC
Organism: Rattus norvegicus; assembly: GCF_021556685.1. Lineage (NCBI taxonomy): Eukaryota > Metazoa > Chordata > Mammalia > Rodentia > Muridae > Rattus > Rattus norvegicus. The sequence goes on along the minus strand of NC_141537.1, from coordinate 21,536,135 downwards.
ACATAAATGCAACCAGGCAAAATACTCATACATAAAATCAAACAAATATATCTATTTTTTAAATTAAAACATCACTCAATGTTATTTAGGCAAACCTTAATTTTTGGCATTGATGAAAATATTAAATACAAAATAGCATCATATGTACAGTACAATTCTAAGTCTAATTTTACTCAAAGGTACCTCTTTTGACCTTCTCTATCTTTGCATTTGTCCTTTGGGCCTTTTAGTTGGTGTCTAGGTTTTCCTGATCATTTTGTCTCCAAAGCCTGACGTAAGGTCCATAAACAATAGATCCTCACAAATGCTTGATAAATCCATAATTTTAGAATATGTATTTCTTGGGTTCAGGAATATGGCTGAGCGGGTGAAAATGTTTACCAAACAAGTGTGGCAGGCTGACTTTGGATCCCGGAAACCTTTGCAAAAGCAAGGAACAATGGTACCTATCTGAGATCCCAATACTCCTGTGGGATGGTGGAGTCAGAAGAGGGGAATTCCCTGGCAGCATGCAATCCAGCAGCAAACAAGAGGGGACTCAACTTGAGGATGATGCAAGATGAGGAATGACACCATATCTTGGGTTATCTAATATCCAACCAGGGAAATACATGCACCAGCACACGTACACATAAGCACACAAAGAATTAAATAAAAAGTTTTCAAGTTTCATCTATTGTCAGATCCCTCTCTAGGTAATATATGATAGACTGTAGTAACCTAATTTAGCAACAAACAAAACGAAAATCCTACTCTCATGAAACAAATATGTTGCATATAATCAAACAGGTAGACATCTGCTTGATTTTCATCCCAAGCATTAAGATATAAACTCTATGTTCTGAAATATTGGTATGTAGGTGTTTTTCAGTTCCTCTACAGTCTTAGTTTTAACCTCATCCCCTTCTGTTAAAAGATGATTATAGTCTCAAAAGGCATAGGTTGCTGAGGTAAATGAGTAACACAAAACACTTGAGTAGTGTCTGACATGCCTAAGAAACACTGCATCATTCTGATTTTTCCTAGAAGCTATTGAAATGGCTCAGCATTAGGGCAGGAAAAATGATCGGATAGAGAACTTCAATAAAACTCTGAGGTTCAAATCTCTGTAGGACTATGACCTAGGAGCTGACAAGAAAGGGACTTAGAGGTGGGTAGTACAAAAATGTTGCAGGATCAAGGTTGCAATTAAAGGAAAGAAAGACATGACAATGAAGGTGACCAGGACTCCAGCAGTGTAGAGGACCAACTAACAATGAAGGGAAACCAATGGCCTCAAGCTTTGACCCTCTGAATCACTCAAGTGTAAGTCATTGAGGCTTATAAAAAACGTTAAACAAGAAATTAACTTATTCCTCTGAATTTCTACCTGAAAATTCAGTGTTCTTGATATTTCTGCGCCCCCTGTACTATCCATTTGAAGTCTCTCAATTTGTTTCCATTTTTATTGTCACCAACTAGAAGTAGGTCTTTGTTGGTTAATTTTGTATTATTCTTGCACTTGCTTTACCTATGGTCTAGTTTATATTTTGTTCTATCCTATACATTTCTATCTGAAATGTGTCTCTGTCTGATTCACCCTCTCCCCTCATACTTGATCATAAAAATTAATATTGGTTACTATGTCAGAAGAAAGCTAACTGCTTAGGCCTGATGTTAGAGGTCTTTCTATATTCATACTGAAGACCCCCCCCAAATGTACTGTTAAAAAAAAGAGAGTATTCTCTGTTCAAAGCATCAGCCCTTGCCTCTTTTCTCACCTTAACTGAATTTTCCCTCTACCCTCAACGCTTTACAACTTCTATTGCCTTCCAGAAGTTCTGCCTTTGCCAGCTGGTCCTCGGGATGCATTGTGATTTAAATTTTGAGGAATTATGCCAAGAGAGGAGTTGGAGAGGGGTTGCCATACTATATGGGTGGGCAAAGAGTTTTGCTTTGATGGGGAAAGGGGGAAATAAGCAGGTTTTTATATGAGAACACTCAGCAGGAGAGAAAATCTACAGCTTTGACACCCCTTCTTTTGGAGGACTGTCTCAGGATTCCACTAAAACCATCTGGGAAGAGGATAGGAGATGAAGTTTAAACTGTAACCATGCAATTAGCATGTGTATGACAGGTCTGAAAGAGTGCTGCTGCAGTGTTCTTCCCCCAGAGGCCAGCAGTATGGCTTTGCTTTTAAAAATGGGTGACCCAGATTTGTACATGAATGACTTAGTCTCTGCCTTGGTCCTCTACATAACCTCCCCACCCATGGACTCTCTGAATTCCTACCATTGTTGAAACAAATAAGGCTGAGGTAGAGAGAATGGCTACTGTGCTCCCTGCTCAATAAACAGAGCTGAATGCCCTGAATGCGGGCACTAGGGACCACCTCCAGGGTAGTCAAGCAGTGGGAAGTGATCGCAGATGCATATGCTTTTCCATTGTGGAACAACTAGCAAGGTCCTGATGACTGGGATTACATTTTCCATTACTGGTCACAGACCTCCCGCCCCCATCGCCCCCATCGCAAGTCAATCTAGAGTTCAAGAGGAGGCCTCTGCATCCCTGCATTTGTTTCCATGGAGGTGTAGAGTGTAACAAGTGGGTTTGCCTTAGTGACTGTGCACCGATTTGTTGATGTTTTAAAAACAATAGTTCTCTTGGGCTGAATCCAATGTTTATCTTTAGACAACTGAAAACACTGAATAGGCTTAGCATTTTTTAAATTGTGTCTCAAGTATCTGAGGGCAATCTGCCCCTCTGAGGGAAAGAACTCGGAATGCAAACAATTCTTCTTAGCCTGGGAAGCACATAGGCATTGGGAGAAAATGACTTTAAATTTTAATATTAATTCATTTTTTCTCCCTTTAAATTTCTAAGAGAATTTTTATTAGGTCAAGTAAGAATTTCCATAGGCATTTTAGGAAATACCGATGGAGAAAAGATTAGAGCACAAACACAAAGTATCTTGATATGGAACAAAAGGAAAGCTTGCCATTCTTGCATTAAGAATGCAACTAACTGGGCTAGAGAGATAGCTCAGTGGTTAACTGCTCTTCCAAAGATTATGAGTTCGAATCCCGGCAACTACATGGTGTCTCACAACCATGCCTGAGCATTGCCTGAACAACCATCCTGTAATGAGATCTGATGCCCTCTTCTGGTGTGTCTGAAGACAGTTACAGTGTACTCATACATAATAAATAAATCTTTAAAAAAGGAAAGAATGCAACTGGTAGAAGCATTGTGAGTTTAAGGTCACCTGAGCTATGAAGTGATGAGCTGTGCAGTGCAGGTGGAAAAAAAGAAGAAATGAATAAATGAGAGAGACAGACACAGAAAGACAGACAGACAGACAGACACACACACACACACACACACACAGAGAGAGAGAGAGAGAGAGAGAGAGAGAGAGAGAGAGAGGTTTGTGAAATATGAGAACATATGGAAAGTGAGAAGAAAAGATTTATTCACCTGTGCACTTTGCCCCTGTCTTCTCTTCCCTTTGCTAATGGTCCTGCTTCTGCCCTGTCCTTTCTCTCTTCTAGGGCCTGAATGTTCTTGCAATTCTTACAAGATCTCTGGATCCAGCAGCCACAAAAGGCAAGGCTTGATTGTCCATCCTAACACAGCAATTATCAAATGCCTAATGCTGAAAGCAGGGTGAGAGTTATTCATTGTGGCCATAGAGGGAAGATGAACAAATAGAGTGCTCCACAAAACCCTTGTCTATCTTCCGGGTACTAATATGGGCTTTGTTTATGTGAAGAAACAACTGGGGTGGGTAGGCCAGAGGTATGCTTACTGAGCAACCGCAGGCAAAGTGTGGTCTGGTTCTGCAAGGTCTGGTTCTGCGAGGTGGTCCTGAGGAAGCTGTTATCACAGTCATTGCTTGAGGGAAACAATCTGGTTCTTTTGAGATGATTACTTCTGCTCCAGGATACAGCCTCACTATCATGGATAATTGCCCCTATTTGGATGTCCTCTGTCCTGCTGTCTCCTTGATTGCTTGGGAGTAGTTTGAGTTATATACCACAAAGATGTTTATCAATCAGTCAGTCCCCTTGTCCAAGTAATCCAAGGTGACTCAAGGGGGAAAGGTTAAGAAGGCAAAAGAGAACCACAAAACAGAGTGACCCCAGTGACCAGTGAAAAGCTGTGATAGCTTCCACAGCCTAGGAATCTATAACAAAATGTAAGCAAGAATTAAAAGAAAAAAAAAAAAAAGCACCCATCATGTCATGCCCAAAGGAAACTCTAATCTGCAGACTCCAAAAGGCAGTCTGGGACTATAGGAAGATCTCTGGTAGGTAGCTTGTTTTACATGCAAAAACAGAGCCCTGCACACCCAAGGGAAACTACCTTTACACATAGTTTTCCTAAGGAATGCACAGCAAGGGAGATATGGGATTGCATATGGGAGTAGGGGATTTCCCTTTAGTAGAATGAAGCAGGAAAACAGGTAAAGCTCTCTGTTCAGATTCTCCCTGGTCTGTCTATCGCATTCACCCCAGATGTGGGCCAGGACCCCTCCCAGATGGCTTGTAAAGAGAACCGAGAAAAGGAAGAGCCAGCTCCTTCTGTTTGGTTTGCTTTAGGATAGCTGGGTTTTAGTTTTTACGAGCTACATTTGTGAAGTAGAAGTGGTCAGAGAACAAACTGTGGAAGTCGGTCCTTTTCTTCTTTCATGCATGTTTCAGGAATCAAACTCATGGCAGCAGACTTGGTCACAAAAGGCTTTCTTTGCCTGCTGAGCTAACCGAAGAGTTCCCGACCTTTCTCTGAACGTTTTGACCATGTGACACTGGTAACGTTCTACTACTGTCTTCTTTCCTATCAGTTCTGAATTGACTTAGCTCAGCGACTGCATCTCATTCATATCTGAGACATGGAGATAAGCTCCAAACCATCTTCTTTATAGACGAAGGCACTGAAGCAGAGAGAGCAGAACTGCCTGACTAGAAAGCATTAAAAACATCAGACGTGAGACCAAGTACTATATCTTTTGACTCAAAGTAATACAAATACCTAAATGGCTCTTGAAAAAAAAGTACCTAAGCATAATTGATGCGTATAGCATTCAACAGATGGTTCATGAGTTAAGATAATAATATAATAAAGAAGTTATAAATCAAGAAGTTATGATTTTTTTGGCAAATCGAATCTAAATGTGTATTTAAATTAATTTAAAACAATGAATAATCCTATTCACATTTAATGGCTAAGTAAAATATGTTGACTTTAAGAATTTCTGTACATTTGTAACGTAGTGAGGTAATAAGTATATTACATTTAGTGAAAAGATACACATTTACAGAACATATAATGGTGTGAAATTCTACAGCCACAGAGAAATTGGTAATTTTACACCATAGTTGGAAATCATACTGTTAAGGCCAGCTGTATTTCTTTTTTCGCCATATGAAATTTTAACTTATACTCAATGAATTTCAGAGGTTTTATAAAATTCTGGAGACATTCATTTCGTGTTATATACTTAATTTTTCATAGTGACTATTTTTATTTTCTTTGGAAAAGATGATGTAAATATTAATTTGATAAATGACAATAGAAATTATAACCTGTTTTTATTTTATTTTTGTAAAGTTGATTGTCAGCACAATAGTTAATCATCCAAACCAATCCACATGATAAATACATAAAGTTACATATTTATAATTTTATTTTTCTTCATTATTACACATACTAAATATACTGTCATTTTTTTGTAAAGTAGCTCCCTCTTTTAGTGTTACAATTAACACTGTTGTTTCTAAATCTGTATATGTGAATTATAATTCATGCAAACATTAGCAATGCAATGCATGTCCACGCTTCAATGTTTCCTATATTCCCATTCTAAAAGATAAGCTCCTCATACAAATGTAATATCTCAAACTCGTGATTCAACTTCCTGGTCTCTATCTCTTTTATCTTATGAGCAGATGAGCCTATCTGCATATCTTATACAATCTCTTCCTGTTGCCTTTCTCGCAGTTAGAGAGCTAGCTATAATCTCTCTAATTAGACCTGCTGACCCCACTTCCTGTACCTATCACACAGCTATGTTGACTAACATCCCATGTGCAGGATCCCTTTCCATCACCTTGCTCCCGTCCCCTGGGTTGAACGTAGGTGTCCTAGATTCCTTCCTTTTCCCTATGAAGTATGCTACTGTTTCCCTCTGGGGTCTGCAAGTCATAAACTGTTGCAGCTGCTTCCTGTGTTCTGCAACGTCTCCTCCTCCGTGCCTCACCTACCTAACATACAAGGACATCTTTCCCAGTCAGTGTTTTCCTAGAAAGGAGGAATCTTGGTACCAATAAAGTGGACATAGGTCAGATGAGAGCTACAAAGGTGTTTGCCAGTATGAGCAATTTTCTTGTGAAAGTGATCCCTGGTCATAGGTCAAACAATTAAGCTTTGGCTGTCTGCCAGAATAAAGAACTATCCCATGAAAGAAACACTATAAACATCCATGACAAAAATCCCCCTGAATCCCATCAGAGAAGGATTTGAGTTTATAGCATTTCCCCAAGAGAGTCTACAAATACAAATTAGTGAACACACACGTACGTGCACTTGTATATGTTCATACACGCATGCATGCATGCATACACACACACTCATACACTTAAATATCTTAAATCATAAAATGTAAAGTTTTTACATGGTGCTTCTTTTCATATGTTCACAACATCGTATAGGATAACATCAAGGAATGGGAGTCCAGAAAGATCGGGACTTTGAATACATTGCTCTAGAATAAATCTGTGCTTACTTGAATTCCAGTGTAACTAACATTAAGAATCCAGATCTTTCAAATCTTGAAATAGATTTTTTTTCCTATACCTCAAGTGGTTCAACACCGTGTGTTTCTTCTTCTTCTCCAGAAGGCTTGAGAAGTTCAGGTGTGGCACTAAAGGATCTGACTTTACTCAAAGGGACAGTAAAGTGCTCGGTATTCAGTGTAACTTAGTTTTCTTCTCTTTCTCTTCTGCATTAAATAAAGGTCAAACATTTCCAGCAAGAAATTGTTAATATTACACTGGACTGTAAATATTTTAACTTATGACCTGAGTTTATTTTAAACGTTGTGTTTCACAATGTGCCGTCTGTGTAACACACCATCTTGGAAAGGTGTAGGAATTCAAATAACAAACACCACACTTATCTCAGCCCTTTGATTTCTGTTTGAAGGAACTGGGTATTTTAGACTTTCAGGCAACCAAATGATTTGCTTTAATGAAGGGTGGCAACTATTTTTACAACGTAACACAATTTCACCCTTGCAGCCAGTGAGTGTTATGCTTAACACAAAACACACTGCTCATCATCTCTCCTCTAAATGGTGCTTCAGAATGTTTATTTTAAGTAAAGAAAATGTCTTAAATATTTCTGGAGCTCACTATTTAAACAAAAAGTATACAAAATACACGTTGGCATGGATATTACACAGACAATTGTCATCCCAGCAGGCAGGCAAGGAGAGAGTGAACGGAAACTTAAAAATCAAAACTAAACAAAATAAAAGCCACATACTACCCCAAACTGAGACACAGACTCCCAAGAGATAAAGAGCCACCGAGGTGGAAATGAATTACTCCAGTACACATTTAAAAGCTTCTCTCATCATACTCCTGCTCTTGTCCTTGAGCAGAACTGGAGAAATTTCACCCTTGTCTTACATCCTATTTATTGAAAGTTATTTTCTGATCGACAACTTCAATAGCTTTCAGATCAGCTATACTTACATGTATGAAGAATATAAATTTTTGGTAAGTACGTAAGACAATCTGAGTATGTAGCATACAGTAAGTAGTTTCATTCAACTACGTTGTTTTAAAACGATTACAATTTTATTATTGAAAAGGGATCTTATTTAGGTTTTAGGTCTTTAAATTAAATAGGTTCTATAGGTGAGTTGCCGAATAATGTTGGGGAGGATAGAATGCTTCTCTGACCCATTGCTCCAAACCATTTACAGAATGGGGAAGCATTTATGCATCTACCATAAGATAAAGTAATCTTATCAGTAGCTCCTCAGACTCGCCGTAAGTTTTCAGAGAGAAAATATCTGATTACTCATTGATAGTTGTTATCATTCTGTCTAGGCTTTGCTCCACAGTTACCTGGCAACTGCCAGGTATGCCTGATTCACTATGAAAGGGGCTGCTTGCCCCCTCCTCCCTCCCTCCCTCTCTCTCTCTCTCTCTCTCTCTCTCTCTCTCTCTCTCTCTCTCTCTCTTTCTACTACCCTCTCAATTCCCCTCCCATGCCCTGAGTAAGCTCTATTCTATACTATACTATACTTTTGTGTGGCTGGTCCCTCACGGGGAAGAGATGCCTCAGTATGGGCTCAGGGAGGCAGCCCCTTTCCCCACACCCGACTACACATCCACCAAACATTCTCTTTCCCTATCTCTTTATAAAACACAACAATAGTCTTGAGATATTTTTGGACTCGTGAGGGAAAGAAATCATCTCTAAAGTAATTACTGACCAAAACAAAGACGATTGAAAACCATAAATTAACTAATAGGAGTGAGATAGGAAAGAATTACAATATTTAAAAACTCAGAGAATTAAAGTATCCGAAAAATCAGAATAGGTGATGAACTCACCTATTATCAGTTTGACAGGAAAAGAGTAAGAAACAGACTTCATCTCATGGATTCTTTTAGCATGCAAGTGTATGGAACCAGTCATTGCAAATGATAAGAAGTGCGAGGATAAAGCTCTTGGTTTTGTTGAGTTTCAGATGATCCTTGTAGTGAGAAAATGTATGCTGTAAATTTGCTCTAATGAAAACGCCATGACTCCTGGAGTGGTGAGGCATGCCTTTAATCCCATCAGGAAGGAGGCAGAGGCAGGAATTTCTCTGAAAGTCTAAGTCCAGTCTTAAAATCTTCACAAAATAAAGAATAAAGTAAAATATCTATTTTCTAATAGCTTGCTCTACAGAATAAGTTAGAGGACACCCACAGTTACACACAGAGAAACCCTGTCTCAAAACAACAACAACAAAAAAGTATGAATTAAGATAAATGAAATAGTGGTTCAAGATTTCCCAGACCTCATTTTATGCCTCATTTATAAACTTTTAAACTTGAAGATATTGTTTTAAAACTTTATTCCTCAACTTTCACATTTAAAAATTATGGCTTTAATAATATTAAATAGGATGGTGGTGGTATTGTTACCTTTGTAGATGTGCAATAAATTATTGTTGATTATTTATATTCCACACCACAGGGGGTTAGCCAACCTTCTGATCTTTGTCTACATGATTTTGGCTATTTTAGAAACCTTCTGTAGGTATAAAGATGTGTTGGTCTTTCTGTGCCTGAAGTGCCTGATAGACAGTAATATCCCGCAAAATACATCTTACATAGGTATAAGGGAACCTAGAGGATGGCATTTTTGCTTTCTTTTTTAATCCATGTAAGTTTAATGAAAATATGTGCATGGTGCTTCCATGGATACTGTAAAATGTTAGTTCTTAGTAGTCAGGTTGTTGTGTTCTACAAAAAAAGGAGGAACCAGGAATATGTTTTACAGAGCCAGGTATGGTGAGGTGGAAGGGTGCTTCACTGGGCCCATGCTGAGGCATCCCTTCTCCCTGAGGTACCAGCCACACAATTGGTATAGTATAGAATAGAGTTTATTTAGGGCCTGGGAAGGGGAGTTGAGAAGGGAGGAGAGGGAGAGGGAGGGGGAGGGGGAGGGAGGGAAGAGGGCAGGGGAGAGGGGAAAGGGGAAAGGAGAGAGAGGGGTGAGAGGGGAGAGGGAAGGAGGGAAGGAGGGAAGAGGGAAGAAGAGGGAAGAGGGAAGAAGAGGGGAGAGGGAAGAGAGAGAGGGAGAAAGAGGGAAGAGGGAAAAGGGAGAGAGGGAGTGAAGGAGAGAGGGAGAGACAGGAGGGAACCAGAGGGGAGAGGAGATGGTGGCCAGGAACACGTGAAGAGAGGCAGAAGGGAGAAGAGAGATTGGGAGAAGGGAGTAGATGAGAGAAAGGAGTCAGAGAGAATAAAAGAGTAAGAACGCGAGGAGGAGGCACACAATCCCTTTTAGAGTAAGCCAGGCCTATGTGGCTGTTGCCAAGAAACTGTGGAGTGGAGCCTAGAAGGAATGCTAACACAAGAGAGGCAGTATCCTGAAGGACAGATGCCTTATGGACACATCTTCAAACCATCTTTTCCTTTGGCTCCAGATAACACCTCTTTAGATAAACGCAACTGAATATACTCAGGACTTGTGCTGTCTACTGTAGTTATGATGAAAGCTAAACATATTGTGAAGCACTCCAGTTCACCACTTTAACCTCTCCAACCGGTTTCATTCCTATTACATAAAGTTCAAGATGCTCAATTAATAGAGCTAAACATTCATTGAGATGAATGCAGGATCTCTCGTTTTTGAACTCTGATCTTAGTTGGAACATGCTTAGTAACGGACAACTTAAACTGAGCACACCCAGGAACATGACCTCCAAGTGCTGCTTTGTAGACTGTATAGACTTCTTGAATCAAATTCCCATGTGCCCTTTGTTTATGTATAGCACTGAACTGAGAATGATCACAGTGTTCTCCTCCTTTCTACATAGTAAACTTTTCTCTACTTTTTTAAATTATCAAGTTGTATTCTCTATTTAGTATTAGCCTACATTGTATTTAGTTATATATATTAATTCCTGGCTAAGGACAATTTACTAAGTGGCTGTCAACTAACAAGGAGCTGATTAAATCCTGATACTTAGACTACTAAAATCCTCTAAGCTTATTGACCTGAAGGGTATGAAAAGGAAGGAGAAACGAAACCTCTAGAGGATCAGAGTGGGAGTTCCAAGACTCTTTACAGCCTTAGCAGCCCCACCGGGCAAAAGGACCTGCTTGGTGCTAATCACTGTCTGCTACTCACTTAGAGCTGGAATCTAGGCTGCAGTCCCTTCTAAAAATGTTTATTCCAACAACATACGATTTTACCAGTTATTTTGTTCTTCGAATTGCTCTTGAACTTTTTATATTAAGCTTAACTGACAATTTCCAAAACTAACAACTAAAATAATCACATTACAATTTGTGACTTTTTCAATACTTACCACATTTAAAACAAACTTATAAGTTACAGTTTAAGATGTTCAAAGAATACAGTTTTAAGTAATTAGTCTAAGCTCCACATTTTTCAAATACTGAACTGGTGCCCAGAGTGGCAAAGTTATCTCCTAAGGTTTCTGCTATCTAGCGCAGAGTGCATACCTATCCTCTGATCCAATAAAGACCTTAAGTTTGCGTTCTTCATTGCATAATCAGGTAGCTGTTACAGATGCTTCGATTATTTACGCTCAGAATAAAGATTACACCACGATTTAAGCAATACTGTAATCTGAGTAAAGTTACCTGGTTCGGGCCAAATCTGTAGATACACTTTTTAGATAACCTACTGCTTGACATCCTCCCTGCTCCTCAATTTGTTCTTTGTTTGGTTTCGTTTCAGAAATGTGTGTTGAAGGAACGCCAGGAGGACACAAGCACTGTGATTCCGAGAGTGTTCAGTCTTCGCTTTGATTTATGGGCAAACGCTGGCCCCCGCTCCTACTGAGTTTTGAATATCTCCAGTCTGTAGAGCCCTGGGAAATAGGGGAGAACTGCCTGCTGCTTCAAAGCCCTAGGTAAAGTGGAAAGTCCACATTCCATCCATTCTTCCCTGGGAGGGAGTCTGTTCCTGCTTCAGAACAGGTTGCAGCTGAAACCACGAAAGGATTCCCACAACCCTTAGGTTTTATTAATCCCGAAGCTCTGCCCAGTACTTCTCTAGATCACACCTGGGCACCTGCCCCTTTCACCTCGGGCAAATCAGATGTGAGCCCCTGGTGCTTTGTGAACTTTCTCACAGCTCCTTAAACAAGTGTTGCTACACCCTTAGAATTTCAGTACAGTGAACTTTCAAAAATCTGAAATTAAGGAAGTAACAATGGAGCCAAAGCTGTAATTAAAACGCATGACTCCCTGTAACTTTTAATAGAACTTTGAGATTTTTCTTTTTTTTAAAAGATAGCCAATAACTCACAGTATGCTGGAAATCCAATAGGATTTAAATTATTTGGTAGCTAAAATTGATTTAGTATTTCTCTTGAGAAAACATGCAAATAACGAATCAGTCCTACCAAATCGACTCAAAACTCTAATTATTAAAATACAGGCTATGAAGATAATAAAAACTTCTCAGTTCAGTAAATCATCTCAATAATTATATTAAAGGAATAGTTTTGACACAGAGATGTATGATATTAACACAGTACTGTCCTAACTAAAGATCCTAAAATGTTTGTGAGTACAGGGAGCAGTAAAACAATTGTCCATAGATTCTATATTTTCCAAAACTAAGGGGTTATTTTATTTTTAATTTGTGGTGTGTGTGTGTGTGTGTGTGTGTGTGTGTGTGTGTGTGTGTGTGCGCACACACACGTAGTTAGACTCACAGGTTAGTCACCTGATATGGGTGCGGTGGAAGTAGATGGTCTCCTAACCTTTTTTTTTTTTTTTTTTTTTTTTTTTTTTTTTTTTTTTGAGCTGAGGACCCAACCCAGGGCCTTGTGCTTGCTAGGCAAGCGCTCTACCACTGAGCTAAATCCCCAACCCCAACCCCGGTCTCTTAACTTTTGAGACAACACTTTATCACTAAGTTTTCAAAAAAAAAAAAAATTGCCCTATGAAATGTTCAGGTTCAAGAAATGGTCTTTTATGTTTTGCTTCTTTGCCCATGAAGGTTTATGTATTGACACTGTAGTTCCTAGTTATAATCATCTTTTTCAATGCCTTTATCTTTATATATTTGGGAGTTTCGCCTGAATGTGTGTCTGGTCCCTGAGTGTATGCCAGATGCTTTTGGAGGCCTGGAGGCCGGGAGACAGTGTTAAATCCCTTGGAACTGCAGTTAAAAATTGCTGTGAACTGTCAGGTAGGCACAGAGAATGAAATCCAGGTCATCTGGAAGAGCATCCAGTGTTCTTAACCACTGAGCCATATTTTCAGCCCAGTCAGTTTATTTTTAAGGGAAAAAGGAACAGACTTACCATTGCTACTATTTTGACTTATTTTAATAATTTTCCATTTTGTCTATTAATTAACAACTCCTCAGTTAATGCATATTCAATATTTTTCTCTAACTGGTGGAAATTACAGAGAACCTTTCTGTATAAATGTTTCTATGTAGTGGAAAGAATTTCTTAGCATATCACATATTAGTGCTAAGTAATTAGAAATTGTCACATTATACCAACACTCCTAATTTATTTTATGTATGGAATTCAAAAGTTTTGATTTTGAAACTGATAAGTACAATAGTATGATTTAGTATCTTTGTTTTTCTTACAGACCTGAGAAAGCTAGTCATACAGTACATTCAGGTTGAGGGGTCTTTTGGGAAATATGGGTTTTATATGATCCTAATATTATATTACATTTTCAACAATCATAATGTGCTTTATGTATCTATTAAATGAACAATGAATGTACCATTAAGCAAACCAGCGATTTCACACTGTGATTGCCAAAGTCAAAGTATCGTTTGGATTTTCTATTTAATATTGGTTTGTACTACTGTTATATTTTCATCTACTTTCTTGAAAGCTTTCATTCTTCTCTTGGATCTTCTATGTTCAATATTTAAATTTTTCTTTCTTTATTCATTCAGAGTTCTTCTGTATGAACCTATTAGAACATATTGCCAAAGTCAGTAGGAGGCCAAGCAGAGCAATTCAGGAGAAGCCAAGAGAAGCTAGATTGAATCAATTAGCTTGGAGAGGAGTTTGAGCCAGAATAGCTGAGTTGAATCAGTCAGCCAGAGATCATACAGAACTAGGAATGGGTGAGCTTATTCAGCAGTAAGATTCAGAAGCTGAAAACATTCTAGGCCTAGATAGGATTGTATGAAGGCTAGAAGCTTCCAGGACTTGGTCTAGGTTAACAGACAGATGCAGTAAGCCTCAGAGACAATAATTTCATAATGTGAATAAAAGTTATTTTATTCTTCTAAATGAGTATATTATCTGATTGATGTATAGCACCAGGACACAGTCTCTTTATCATTTCACAAGGACCAATCATTTCTCTTTCTCAAAGTCTTTATTCTGCTGTGTTCTTTGACAATGCACTTGATAGATGTGCATATTTTCCTTGGCTTTTCTGGCCATGTATGATCATTTCAGAATCAGTACATTAGGCCCCAAAATATGGCGTAGATTTTCAACTAAGGGCTTTGGGACTCATAACAGAAATGGGTAAATGATGCATCTATTTTGTGGGTTACCATGGTAGCTTTTGAAATGAGTTACATTGCTTCTCAAAGTTAAAGATATGGTGAATATGTGGAAGTAGAAACACAAGCCCTCTCATATGATATTGGATTTGCTAAAACAAATGTTTTTATTATCTTTTATATTAAGAATGGCAAAAAAAACTCAAGTTTTTTTCACATACTTTTGACAAATACCAGATACTATCAGTAATTGGTGTGGGTAGCCACTTTTATATAGAAATAATCCAGAAAATTTGTCTTGATATAGAAGACAAAAGTATGGAGAATTTGTGTAAATCTTCACATTTTTCACATTTGCTTCTACATTACAGAAAGATCATGAGTAGGCAAGAAACAGTGAGAGATGTTGAATATAAGCACTAACAGTAAATTTCAACTATTACTTTAAAGCAAATATTGGCCACATAAAATCTATATTACAACTAATTAGCACTACAAAAATAGTTTTAGAAATACTTAAAAACAGTATGTTTTTATACATGGAAAACACTAGTTTTGTCCCTAAAGTCTCTCCCAGTATATAAAAAATTTTCGAGTTGAGGGTACTGATTATTTTAGATAATAAAATTTCTTTTCCAGAGAGCAGTGCTATAAACCTTTCTCAAACTTTATAAGGAATCATAAAGGAATATATAAGGAATATATAAATCTAAAAGTATGTTTATTTGTTACATTAAGCTTTTATGCCAATGAACCCCATGTATTCATGAGCTCTCTGGATAAAAATAATATCCATTTTATATTTTGTAAAAAATGACTACCAGCAACTTATATTCTTTAACTTAAAATTAAAATGTTAAGAAAGCACAATTTCATCTAATTTGTTTTATAACAATCAAATAAAATTTATAAAATGGCTCATAAAAGACTGAACATGGTAGTGACAATCTTAGGATTTTGGTTTCTTTGAAAATCATATTATACAAGTATGTTTTTGTTTTAATTTCAGGTGTGGGATATGAAAGTGTTTCATACCTTTTGCCTCAGCTGACTATGATTTGCCTCGTGCTTTAGCAGAAGCATTTTGTTTGTTTGTTTGCTTGTTTGTTTGTTTTGCCAGCTGCAGATAGTCCTGTGACTGTGAAACATCTGAGAGTCTGAAGACTGTTGAGAGGGTGTATAAATGCTAGGGTCCTAATAGGTGGAATTGTTGTTGGGAGGTTGTTGATTGGTTGTTGTTCATTATTATTCGTAGCAGTTTGTTAAGTAGTTATTAAGAAAACAAGAAGAAATTAGGTATCTCATGGTCAAGGTTAAACTTGTCCTAAGGAACTTGGCATTCCTAATCAGTAGGAAATAGTCTACTGATAATGTTGTTAACCCCCTTCTATTCCCCGCCTTTATTCAGGGATGTCTTTCCTCTTCCTTCTATTCTTTTTTTTTCTCCTCTTGCCTAGTGCTAGGGGCATTGAAAGAGTGGAAGAAAATGAGTGTAGAAAGGTGGAAGAGAGACGAACCCATAACATAGCAAAAGACCAGCTACAGCTTATTGTTAGGCTTAACAATAAGATTTTAATACTTTAGTAGGCACACAACCTACACGTTAGCGAGGGAAAATAGGAACCTTCACATCTATATAGCAGTAACATTTATTTCATTTAAAAAATTAAAGGAGATATATTTATGTTGCTGTATAGTTTGAGAAGGAACACTCTAACACACAGGAGAAAAAGAAGCAAAAGGAGTGTCTGGAGGAGGATGCAGAGAAAGGGAATGCTGGGAGAGTTTGCCCTCTTATTTTTCCCTGTTTGTTCAGTTCAGGATCTCAGTCCATGTGATGGTCTGTTTACATTCAGGGTGAGAGTTCCCTTTTCAGTTATGCTTTCAGGATATATTCTCTCTCTCTCTCTCTCTCTCTCTCTCTCTCTCTCTCTCTCTCTCTCTCTCACACACACACACACACACACACACACACACACACACACACACACACTTAAGTTGTGCCTCATAAACGCCTTGCATGTTTTAATTCAATCAAGATGATAATTGAAATCAGCTCTAAAAGTGAAGTTGCTTTTAACCCTAAGCTGGAAATGCAAGTATGAAAGCATTGTGTTGTTGTTCCACTGATTAGATGATGATGTCACCAGTGCTATGATGATATGCTATGATATCATTGTTCCACTGGAAAGGAGATTTCACCTCCTAAGTTATTTCCTGTGCTAGAGAAGAAGCGGATGTGTAGGATCTATAAGCTCATGAACTGAATTTCCATGGAAAAGCATTTTTGTTGAGGATTCTGAAGACTTATTGACTGACTGGAACTTTGTGATCCTGGAGAGTTGTAATCCCTGTGATGCAGTACCAAAATTATGTTGGGCTATTGTGGAAATAAAACATTGCTTTGTTTCAATCTACCCCAAACTATGTAGACTTCCAGTCTGAGCTTTGCTTTGAGTGACTACATTTTACCAAATAACATTTGACTCCATTTTGATTGTATATTCAAAGGCAGAATGACCTTTTATTTCATTTGCACATATACACATCACCACTTGTTCACCATCAAACATAAAGCATAGACTGATAAATAACTTATACAAGTTAAAAAGGTACCATTTAGGAACTTGTCAAAGTAAATTAGAAGCATATAGGCATACTAACTTAATTTTGAAGTTACATCAGAAGGCTGGAGAAATCATTCAACAATTAATAACATTTTGTGTTCTGCCAAAAAAAGTGAGTTCAGTTCCTGGTAGACAAATTGCAGTTTAATAACATTGCCATGACAACAGCCCCATCAACCTGTCATCTAAACATCCAATGAGGGTGAATAACTAACAGAGAGATTGTCAGATAGGGAACAATTCACATTTACATATGGCTTCAGATTATCAAGTTACCAGACTCAATAGCTTCCATGTAATTATTGGATCAACACTCTTTACCATTTGACTTCGACAACAAATATTATTCCACCTTACATCAAAAATAAAATGAAACAAAACACTCTCTGTGTTTTATAATAGAGAGACAGAGGAAGAAAAGGAGGAAAGAAAGCAAAAACAGCAAGAAGCTAGAGAAGTCAAAAGACAGAAAGAAGAGGAGGCTAGAGACTTAAGGAGAGATAGGAGACAGGAAAGAAATCTTCACAGAATCCTGGCCACCAGAGTAGAAGAGGCTAGAGGACCGAGAGGGTCTGAGAGGATAGTACCTGGCAACAGAAGAGAGACCTAGAATAGGGACCAGTGTGTGTGCTGCAAGGAGAAAGGGCACTGGGCAAGAGAATGCCCTAATAGGCCCAAGAAGAAGAGAGCCCCACACCCCAGAGTGCTGGCAATGCAAGAAGAGGATAGTGAATAGAGGGGTCAGGGTTCAGAACCCCTCCCCAAACCCAGGGTAATTCTCAAATGGAGGAGAAGCCCACCTATATTTTAGTAGACACAGGAGCACAACATTCGGTCTTACTTCAAACCTCTGTCTTACAAGAAATCATGGTTTCAAGGGGCTACAGGGAGTAAGCAGTATTCATAAACTACCTGAAGAACGGTGGACCTAGTCATGGGCCAGGTATCCCACTCATTCTTTGTTGTACCAGAATGCCTCTACCCATTGCTAGGATGGGACCTTCTCACCAAATTTTGGGCCCAAATCCATTTCCTCCCCGAAGGGCCTGTGGTTAAAGGGCGGAGAGGCCAGCCCTTACAGGTCCTGACTGTTAAGCTAGAAGCTGAATAAAGACTCTTTGAACAGGCACAGCCATCTTGACTCAAGAATCAGCTAAAGCAATGATAAGCAAATGCATCAGTGGACCCACTTGGGAGTGAGCAAATTGACTCAAACCATCTTAAAGACTAAGTACCACGTTCTAGGGCTAAAACACCTGGTGGAGCAAATTGTCCATAACTATATTACCAAGGCAAAAGGTAAGTATTTGCAGGAATAAACTTGACTCTGGAAGGAGGCTCTGTGGGGACCGGCCTGAGACCTACTGGGAAGTGGGCGTCACTGAAATAAAACCAGGAAAATATGACTACAAGTATGTCCTAGTGTTTGTAGATACCTTTTCAGGATGGGTAGAAGCCTTCCCCACTAAGCAAGAAATGGCCTCAATAGTTGTCAAGAAGATACTGGAAGAAATCTTTCCCAGGTTTGGGATACCCAAGGTAAACGGGTCAGACATCGGCCCTGCCTTTGTTGCCAAGGTCAGGTATTTAGAGGATGATTGGAAATTACATTGCATCTGCAGAACTCAAGAGCTCAGGACAGGTAGAGAGAATGAATAGAACTCTAAAAGAAACCCTGACCAAGTTGACCATGGAGACTGTGTGGTGGTCCTCCCCTTGGCCCTTTTCTGAGTTAGGAACACCCCTTTCCACTTTAACCTAACTCCTTTCAAAATTCTGTTTGGGACCCCTGCACCCCTGACAGTGTTGGGAGACGTATTTAAACCCACTTGTCATAGTAACAATGACTTATATGCTAGGTTGAAAGGACTACAGCTGGTACAAAAGGAAGTGTGGTCACAGCTGGCAACTGCCTTCGAGCCAGGGACCCCGAGACATCCCATCCAGTCCAGGTCAGAGATTCAGTCCACCTACAATGACACCAAGCCCAGACACTTGAGCCTTGCTGGAAAGGACCATACCCGGTGCTGCTGACCATCCCAACAGCTGTCAAGGTAGATGGAATAGCTGCCTGGATCCACGCATCCCACATAAAGATGACTTCTCAGGCAGAAGAGAAGGGCAGCAGTCAAGATTGGACAATTAAGGCCACTGATAACTCCCTGAAGCTAAAAATTATTAGGAAAACTGAAAATGGGGCTCATCCCCCTGACGGTGGTACTGTATCTTAGTTCTTATACTTAATGTTACAAACCCTGAAATGAATAAACGATGTACTGAGTTACGATTTTAAGATTAAAACCATGGCAAAAGAAAAAAGGGGGGAATGAAGAAATATGTGCCAACCTGACCTTATCCGACCACCCAGCTGCACCACGCCCCCCCCCTGGACTTTCCGAGGCCAGGTGCAGAGCGGGATGAGATAATTGGCTAATTAAGCCAAAAACAGCCCCTTGAGCAAATCAACCAATGCCTGAAGACATCCTTTCTCCTGTGTTACATCAATCAGAGTAAGCCAGCTAGCCTTGTTGCTGAGGTCTGCCCTCTGTAAAGTATAAAAGACGTGTGCTTTTTGAATTTGGGGTTGACTCTCCCTGTGAGGATGAGCAACCCCACATGCATGGATCAGTAAACCTCTTGACATTGCATCGGTCCATCGTCATATTGTGTGCAGTGGGTCACGCTCCTAAGCTAAGACCACTTTGGGGTCTTACAACACAGCATTGATCTTTCTATACATACCTATTGATGAGGAGCACACATTCTTAGTATAATCAGTCCAGCCAGTTAGATGTAGCGTAAATCTAGATAGTAATCATAACTTTATACATATAACAACTAACATCAACCTATCCCTACGTTGAATGTCCATTGCATGTTGATTACCTCAACTTAATATTTATACAGAAAAAGCAAACCCCTATGAATGTGGGTTTGACCTAATAGGCTCATCGAACCTTTCATTTTCCATAAAGTTTTTCCTTGTTTTCCACCATTCAGTACAGCTCACTGGACTCCTTATTGTCCATCCATGAGCTTTATCTAGGTGGTCTGATGCTTCTATGGCTCAGCTTGACCCTATGATCTTATGGCTTATTTGCTCTAGATATCCCTAACAGGTCTCTGAATGAGTGTGTTAATATTCTACCTCTCAGTTTTAAATGCTCTCTCTCTCTCTCTCTCTCTCTCTCTCTCTCTCTCTCTCTCTCACACACACACACACACACACACACACACACACACATCCAGTGAATTATAGTTCAGTTGATTTGCTTCAACAGGAACAATCTATTTTTTTTCAGGAATTGTCAAATAAATTCCAAAACTAACTATTATTCAATAAAGACTAAGTGTTAAAAGCTGAAGATTTTATATTTTAGATCATTTGAAAATTATGTAATTCTGAAATAATTTCAAGAAATCAAAACTTATCCGGAGATGACATTGAGATGGAGCATTTCATAGGTCCAGTACCTTCTACTAGAAATTGGGATAGCTCTAATGAAAAGTTTTCACTTGTGGGAGTCAGAGTTTATATTGGTCAAATTAACCATCTTTTCAGTGCTGACTCTAAAATCATATCCTTGCCCTTCCTGTGTGAGCCAGTGCCCTGAGCATACCTTGGATGTTGGCTTCATATCCAGTCCCACAACACCCAGAGGAAGTCCCACTCCCACATATTCTAACACACCCAGGATCACAGGACCATGGGGAAGCTGGAATTCTAGTAGATCAGACACAACCAGGAACACTACAGCTCTGATACACTCAAGAGCTCTGTTGAGACCACAACATCTTTCCCAACACCCAGCATAACTGGGACCCCCACCGCAACAAGGAAAACACAAATGCCTGCCCAGCCAGAGGCATGGGTTCTTTTCAGCTTGCACCTGTGCCAGGAGCAAACCCAGGGCTCTGGCTCCCCACCCACTAGTGCAAAACCCTGAGAAAGCTAGACCATCAGGGGCGCTGACAAAAAGAGAATCTCAGGAGTTGGTCACACTAGGATTTCTGGATCCCAGAGGCAGCTTGATTCCCAGGAGTTCTGACACTCCCAAGATTTCAGGATCCTAGGATCTCAAAATCACAGGATCACAGAGACAGTTGGATTCTGAGGAGTTCTGACACAACCACGATAACAGGAGGGACAGGCTCCAGTCAGAGACAGCAAGGGCAGGTAGTACTAGAGATAACCAGATGGTCAGAGGCAAGAACAGAAATAAAAGCAACAGAAACCAAGGCTGTTTGGCATCATTAGAAGCCAGTTTTCCCACCACAGCGAGTCCTAGATACCCTGGGACTGCTTTTCACACTGGAAAAGCAAGATTTGGATTTAAAATCACATTTAATAATGATATAGAGAACTTTACGAAGGACATAAATAACTCCCTTAAAGAAATACAGGAGAACATAGATAAACAGTAGAAGCCCTTAAAAAGAAAATATAAAACCAAATGTAAGAATAATAGGTATAGAAGAGAGCAAAGATTCCCAACTTAAAGGGGCTGTAAATATCTTCAACAAAATTATAGAAGAAAACTTCTCTAACCTAAGGAAAGAGATGCCCATAAACATACAAGAAGCCTACAGAACTCCGAATAGATTGGATCAGAAAAGAAATTCCTCCCATCACATAGTGTAGTCAAAACACCTATCAAAAGCAATAAGGGAAAAAGGTAAAGTAACACATAGAGGCAGACCTATCAGAATTACACCAGAGTTCTTACCAGAGACTGGAAAATCGAGAAGATTCTGGGCAGATGTCATACAGACCCTAAGAGAACACAAATGCCAGTCCAGGCTCCTATAGCCAGCAAAACTCTCAATTACCATAGATGGAAAAAACAAGATATTCCATGACAAAATCAAATTTACACAATATCTTTCCACAATCATTGTATTGACACCAGGGCCCCCAATGGAGGAGTTAGAGAAGGGACTGAAGGGGTTTGCCACCCCATAGGAAGAACAGCAATATCAATTAACCAGATACCCCAGAGCTTCCAGGGACTAAATCACCAGTCAAAGAGTACACATGGAGTAACTGATGATTCTAGCAGCATATGTAGCAGAGGATGGCCTTGTTGGCTAACAATGGGAGGAGAGACCCTTTGTTCTGTGGAGGCTTGATGGCCCAGTGTAGGGGAATGCCAGGGTGGGGAGCCAGGAGGGAGTTGGTAGGTGGGTGATGGAGCAGGGAGAGGGGGGATGGGATAGGTGGTTTCCCGAGGGGGAACTGGGAAAGGGGATAGCATTTGAAGTGTAAATAAAGAAAATATCCAATGAAAGTAAAAAAAAAAAATGTGCTGTACAAAGCATTCTGACAAAGATTATAATAAATCTTTTTTTCAAATTTTACTCTGAAATAAAATATATAACTTTAGAAAAGAGACTCATACATAGAGAAAAGGTAATAGAAATGTTTGTTTTATATTACATTTACTTAATCCCTCTTACCAAGTAACAAATTTATTTTCAATCAGTCCTATTATAAATCTAATTAATTGACTTTCCTCCTGTGCTTAGGTCTTTTATAAAGAGCCACTGTCCTTTTAAAAAAGTACAAAATACCTCCAACAGACTCTGTGTATTCTTTTTTTGTTGAAAAAGTTATATTTCATGAAATTTGTTATAAAGTGTCAAAATTACATTGCCAGGTAATTAAAAGCTTAAAATAAAAGCATACCTTCTGCCTTCCCATCTTAAGGAACACTTACTTTCCTTTTCCCAAGCTAGGTGATAGGGCAAGGTCCAACCTGCATTCAAAGGGGCTCGATTTTTTCTGTATAAATATTCAGTTGACAATCGTTATGATCAGTTTTATATTCCAACACTTTTGTTTCTTTCTTCCTTTCTCTAAATTTGCCTACCAAAAACTCTATACCTAAAACCCTTATCGCTTTAGATGACTTAGTCAATAAAACTTGTTCTTCCAGATGTTTAGGCTATACCCAGCTGTTTACCTCATACCCCATATCCAGTGGATTAGTAAATTCTGACAGTTCAAAAAAATAGGTCTAGATTCCAAGATGGTTTTCATCATTTTCAATACTCTGTCTTTTTCTAGTCCAAGAAAACGTCATCTTTTCTAGACAAAGAATTTGGTTTGCTAACTGGGTTAGTTTTTCCTTGCTCTCTGCTCCCTTTAGACTATCCTCAAAGGTCAGATGAGTCAAGCTAAGTTAGAATTACTCTCTATCTACAACACAGTCACCCTTATTTTATCCTGAGCTTCTACTCTGTCTTGATCCCTCAAGAAGTATCTCCTTTACTCTTGGCTATTTCTCTGTCAATTTCCTTTCCAGGTCTCCTCACAGTCTGATTTACCCTATTATTTCCCCAAGAAGCAGAGTAAGCATAAAATGATGGATGTTTTTCTTTCCCCTTCAGGCCTTAGTTCAACATTATCCTAAGGGACAGCTTTACTGTCTACATGATATTTTATTGTTTGTTTGTTTTTTTATCACCTTGGTAGCCCATATGAATTTATTTACTTCTTATAAAAGTAAGCCTCAAATACACAAGCTGGCTCCAAACTCCCTAGACAGTTGGAGATAACTTTGAACTCATGATCATTCTTGAGTGCTTGGTGGCAGGCACACAAACATGTGTGCCCCAATAACCCAATTTTTCACTCCAATATTTTCCCTGTATTTCAGTAACACAATATAATCTTATTTATTGTGCTTATTGTCTTTTCCTTCTTCATAAGAATAGTTCTTTTAAGTTTCCAGGGACTAAGCCACTACCCAAAGACACTGACCCTGGGCTCCAACCTCATAGGTAGCAATGAATAGCCTAGTAAGAGCACCAGTGGAAGGGGAAGCCCTTGGTCCTGCCAAGACTGAACCCCCAGTGAACGTGATTGTGGGCGGTAATGGGGGAGGAGGGGGAGGGAACACCCATCTAGAAGGGGAGGGGGAGGGGGAGGGGTTAGGGAGATGTTGGCCTGGAAACCGGGAAAGGGAATAACAATTGAAATGTAAAATAAGAAATAGCCAATTTAATAAAGATGGAGAAAAAAAAGAATAGTTCTTTTAGGACATTGTTCCTTGAGTCTATTGTCCATCTCTCACTAACTACACAACAATATTTCAACATAGTTGGGGGTTAATGTATGTTTGGCAAATATATTATAAAATTTCCTTTTTGTCTATTCTTTTACTTCATTAAAAATTGAAATATTTATTCAGAAAAAAATGTGTATGCAGCTTAACCTTAATAATTTGAATTAATTTGGAATCCAGAGACAAAAGATCTTGTGTTCAATGTTTTTATTTCTCAAGATATAAACTACATATCTATAAGATTAAAGAAAATGCCCACTTCAAGGCATGATCTAGCTATATTGAAGGAAATTAATCAAGTCAAGGTGTTTTGTAAAGTTCCTGCTTACACTTATCATTGATTGTACTAAAGATACTGGAGTGGATGAGAAAATGTGACTTATATCTTACATAGTGAATCTAAATTTTTGTCTACAAATAAGACACGAAGTGCTGTTGCTTCTGGAGACTCCCTAAAACCTGGACTACTCCAGTCTCAAGAAAGGAATGGCAAGATTCCTGTTTTATCTGAGACGGTGCCATGGTCAAGTGCACACTGGACATGTCTTACTCTATTTGGTAGTTACTGGTACTAACTAGAACCTACTAGAAATATAAACAAAGAATACTATTCATTCTGATGAGTATGATGGGAGACAGAGGAAAATAAAATAGTGTTATAAATAAATTCTCTCTGAAACCCTGGGCAGTTCAGGAATAGTGAGGATACTTTGAGTGGATTCCAGCTCTACAGATCCCTAAAGGCCTTCAGGGTGTTTACTTTCCATCAGGTGTTGGCCTGTGACTCAGGTTGAATCACCAGAAGGTAACTAATTCAATTATTTCCATTTGTAAGGCTGCAGTAACCTCTTTGGTCTCAGGCTGTTAGATTCCTCTTTTATGTTGGTGAAATGACTTCAAACTTTAAAAAGTAAAACATAATTCTGAACTGTTTTAAGACTTGTAAGTCTACTGAGGGCCCAATCCTCAATTACAAAAAGTGGAAAAAATTATTACTCCAACTCTCCACTTAGAAACCACTCACACTGCTACTAGCTTGAAGAAAATGAAAAATGAGGATGTTAACCAGCAATATGGTAACATTTCAAAAACAGCTTTACTCATAATACAAGAGTTTAAAAAGGAATTAATCTCTTGTAACTCTAATGTTTATTTCTGTAGGCTTGTTATGATCTGTAAATATAGTTGAATGGGTCTGAGTTATTCTGGAAGAATATATTTTATTGCTGTTTGTGGAAATGTTTGCAAGGCAATGGCAGTAATGTATTCGAAGACTAGAGATGACTCTGGCTTAGTTCCCGGAAAATACAATATTCTGTAAAGAAAAGCAGAAATAATCAGTTTCTTATGCTACCCATTCAGGTGCCCTGTGTTTCATGCAAATTTAAACCAGATACTAAAGAAAATGTATCTAAATAGGAAGAAATGTATCTATATGTATCTAAATATAAAGAAATGTATCTAAATGTATCTAAAACACACAGAAATAACTAAATATCTACTAACTGAACAATGTTTTGGGGATAAGAAGTTTCAAAGCAAGAAATACATAATTGTCATAGAATTGGTGGGAAGTGAATGTTTCTAGAATTGTTAAACTAAAACAAATTTGGAAGATTAAACAAAAGATCAATTTTACCTCCATGTACATCATCATCAAATAATTCCTCTCTGAATTCAAGGGTAATCAGAACTGCTAACCCCCACTCTAGTGGGAATGTGCCTCCTTTATAGAAAGCAGTATTATTCCAGGTAGGTTAACTTCAATTAAAACTATGTTATACACACACACACACACACACACATGTACACACACACACACACACACACACACACACACACACTATATGTAATTTTAGGCAAACATGAAATAAGATGATCGCTATTCCTGGTTGTCAACTTGACTCTATCTGGAATGAACTACAGTCCAGAATTGGAAGGCTCATCTTTGATCCTAATCTTGACTCAGGGAGATAAAAGTTTCTGAGCTGGATCTTGGCATGGAGATCTTGAGGCAAAGGTAATCTTAGGAGCCTCAGGCAAGGAGATCTCTGAGTTCAAGGTCATCTGGGATAAAGCAAGTCCCAGATCCAGGCGTGGTGGTACACACCTTTAATCTGGGACATACCTTCTGCGGGAGATCAACTTAAGGATATTGGAAGAAGGAAGATGCTCTCTTTTTTGCCTGCCTGCCTTGTGGGACTGAGCCACTGCTAGATCCTTGGACTTCCGTTCACAGCAGCTGCTGATCACTGTTGGGTTGTTGGACTACAGACTGTAAGTCATCAACAAGTTCCCTTACTATATAGAGATTATCCATAAGTTCTGTGACTCTAGAGAACCCTGACTAATACTGGTTGTAGTGGTATTGTACTCGTTGGTTTATGTGTCAACTTGACACAAGGTGAAGTTATCAAGAAAAAGGAGCCTCAGTTGAGGAAATGCCTACATGACACCCAGCTGTAAGGCATTTTTTCAATTAGTGATCAAGGGGGAAGGACACACCCCATTGTGAGTGGTGCCATTCCTGGGCTGGTAGTATTGGGTTCTATAAGAGGGCAAGCTGAGCAAGCCAGGGGAAGCAAGTCAGTAAGAAATATCTCTCCATGCCCTCTGCATCAGTTCCTGCTTCCTGAGCTGCTTGAGTTCCAGTCCTGGCTTCCTTTGGTGATGAACAGCAATGTGGAAGTGTAAGCTGAATAAATTCTTTCCTCCCCAACTTGCTTCTTGGTCATGATGTTTGTGCGGGAATAGAAACCCTGACTAAGACAACAGAGTTTTAAAACACATTTATTGTTATTGACCCTCCCTCCTTCCACCTCTCTCTGTGTTGCCCTCCCACTCTCCTCCCCAGGTATATCTCTGACACATATTTTTCCCATTTCCATGGCACCCTTATCCTATTTCCTTCTTTAGAATGAATTCCCTTCCCACTCCCCACCCCTGTCTTAGTCCATTTATGTTTTTCTGATATCTGTAGTTACTCCAGCTTAGACTACAAAAAACACTCCGGTGTTAAGCGTGGGAAAACACCTTTCCCCTTCTAGGTCGGGGGAGTCCAAGAGACCTCCTATCCAAACAATATAGGCCATTGCTGTAGTCCTTAGCTCACTTTCACGGGGGGAGGGGGAAGGTTAGGACTCTACTGCTGAAGACACCACATACTTCAGGCAGACTTAAAAGCATACTTCCTTACAAGTAGCTCATAGTGTCAGAAAATGCTATGCAAGCTGCCAAGGGCGCGGAGGTGGTATCGTGTTGGTAACCAACAGCTACCTTATTGGACTTCTGTAGGAGGAAATGCAGCATCGCCCAGGTCTGCCTACACTGCGCTTCTAAGTAAGCAGCATGGCACACCATGCTCCTATAGTAGGCCCGGAAGTCAGAAGGCTGACTCCCCGCCCTCCCGCCCGCTGCATCCTTCGAAGTCAAATTGACTTCTTGCTCCTCCTCCCGGAAGTCAGATCACTGACTTTGATATCCACTCTGTCCCCGAGGTCAGACCACTGGCTTTCCCTTACAGAATGAATGCCCAGACAAGTGGTCAAACTGAGAACAAGTGATAGTGCAGTGACCAGCCCCAGTTGATACATATATAATACAACTACACCTATGGTTAAGAGACAGTTGTGGAAGGGAGGAGTGAGGGAAGACTGAAAGAATCAGAGGCCCAGGACAGTTGCTATAAAATAGTCTCAACTTTTTTTTTTTATTAAAAACAAACAAGGGGTTGGGGATTTAGCTCAGTGGTAGAGCGCTTGCCTAGCAAGCGCAAGGCCCTGGATTAGGTCCTCAGCTCCGAAAACAAGCAAACAAACAAACAAAAACAAACAAACAAACAATAACAAAAAGAGGACACAAAGTGGAGGGGTAAAGGGAGGACAGAATCGATATGGGAGCAATTGAGTACGGAATTCTCGAATGACTAATAAGATGTTTTATTACTGAAAACAAAGGGGGAGGGGGAGAAATGTGCTTCATAGAAATTGAATGAATATGTGTAAAAGTATCTGTCAGGCAAATTGAGATTTGTTGACACTCAATACCTCAGCAAAATGCCTAAAATTAGTCGGATGGGTAGATTGTTTTGTTTTGTAAAATGGTGATATAACACCATGGGTGACATGTTGGCACATGCTGAAGTCCCCCTAAACATCAATACATGCAACAGACTTAGTGCAAAGATTTATTGGTGGGGGAAGGGAAGAGATCCTGGAAATGGCTAGAGACAGAGAAAGGTGGGGAAAGAAAAGGACAGGAAGAGGGAGAAGAGAGAGAGGAAGAAGCGGGCAGGAAAACATAGGGCATGCAGAGGGAGAGAGTAAAGAAGGGAGGGAGGGGAGAGAGTATAGGAGATGGAGAAAGACAGAGTGTGTGGTAACAGGTGGTTTTCTTATTCGCCTGGCTTGTACTGGGCCAGCAGAAACCAAGCTGTTGCTAGGTGGAGCCTAGTGGAATTGTCTGTAAACCAGTGTAGAAAATCCCACATTATTGTTCAAATATTTAATTTCCAAGTACAGTCTTCTGGGTTTTGCATTGCTTTGTTTGGAGTTGCTCTGTATGGCTCTGGCTGGGCTGGAACTAGCTCTGAGGAGCAGGCCACCCTCAAACTTGGGAGTTCCCCCTGCCTCTGCCTCCCAAGTGCTGGGCTTAATTAAAAGCATGTGCCACCGCATCCGATGTAGGTCTTCTGTTTATAAATGAATGAAAATGGGATATATAGAACACTCAAGGTATTGAATTATGAAAACACAATAAAAATGATCAGTTCTGATTCATGAATCTGTAAGATAGGTTCTTAGTGAATTATTTATCATCAGGAGTTCCTTAGCCTCTGTGGGCATTTCTAATTTTACAGTTACTGGGGCACACTATCTCATCTGTTATCAGCTGACAGCCAAGGTTGGTGGTCAACCCCCAATGAAGATGCTACTCCAAGAAAGATGTCTTACATCACTTTGTAATGCTTTGTTTACTTTTCCTTTAGTCAAGACCCTTCTAGTTATCTTAATCAAAAATCTCACTCCACTTTACAGCTAAACATTCTTTGCATATTATCCCTAGGCCAGGTTCTCTGGGGCTACAACTACCGACTAAATAAAATTGTCTATTTATTTATGCATGTATTTACCTGCTTTATGACCTACAGATTCAACGAAGTCACCACTCTCTGTATAGTTTAAACTGGAATTCAATATACTGATACCTTTCTGGACCTTCTTTCTTAGAACCACCATCTTTGTTAACCAGAGGCAAGGAATCTTGGTTGAGGGAATGGGGATCAGGGAGGGAGAGGAAGAACACTTCTTGCAAGGCCTCGAAGTATAATAACCTGGGCTCTGTGCCTCCCTTCCCCGGTTATGCTAAAGGACCTCCCAGGGAGATGTAATTGCAAGCTCATCCTTAACACCTCTCAGCCTGAGGGGAAAGAAAGTAATTTCCACTGTGTGGAGAGTCCAATCAGGGCAAACTTTGTAACTCCTTTGTTCCCTCAGCCTCTTCTGACACAATTGTTTTGTGTCTCTTAATGGTGAGAACCAGCGGCCTATCAAGGCTGCTGTAGCAGAAGGCCAGCACATATGTGTACCAGAGCTACTCCTGTTGTTTTGTAAAACAGCTAGGAGAAAAGCGCTTGAAAAGAGAAACCAAAATTTCAGTAATCGTAATCTAATAGCTATTATACATTTTACAGGTATATGTGTCACTATTTCATTATCCGTGAATATTGTAATGACTTTGTTTTATGTATCAGCATACTGAAACTTTTAAAAATATCTTTCATTGAAAATAGATTCCCCCCACCTTACATAATGTATCCTGATTCTAGTTTCTCTTTTCTTTATTCTACTCACTTCCTACTTCCCTGCCTGTCTGAATCCACCTCCTTTTTGTCTCTAACTAGGAAACAAACAGACTTCTATGGGATAATAATGAAGTAAGATAAAAAGAAAACGAACCTGATAAAGATATTTTTCCCCCAGTTGAAATGAGCCAATTCAAGCCAGATTAGATTATATTACATGTAGGTTTATTGGGAAGCTGCTCTCAAGCGGGTTCACTGATGCCAAGGACTGAGGCCAGGGAAGTCTACATCTTCAGAGAAAAGGAGTAGGGTGGGGGCGGGGAGAGAAAGAGAGAAGGGGATGCTCACAAAGAGAGCTAAGAGGAAGAAGAGAGAAGTGAAGGAAACATCAAAATGATGGGGTTATATAGCCCTCTGCGGGAAGGGCACGACAGCCCCTGGGCTGGAAAGTTCAGGATTGTGGGTATACAAGATAGGAATTAAGGAATGATGGGAGAACCTGAAAGCCAGGTCTGCTTTGATATGTAAAATATGCACCTCAGTCCCTTGTCTGAGGGTCTGAAACTAAACAGACAACACCAAGAAGAAGAAAACTCGACTAATCAACCAACCAAACAAGGAAACCCAGCTCATTGGAATTGAACAAAATAAGAGAATCCAAGAAATGGCACAAAAAACAAAGACCCACTCCTTGGCATACTCAAGAATCCCATGAAAACACCAAACTGAAAGCTATAATCTACATATATATGTGCAAAGGGCCTGTTGTGTAAAAAGTGAGACAAAAAAATATAAATACAGTGTAAAAGTAAAAGATAAAAAGGTAAAATTAGAAAAGAAACGAAAAAGGAAGATTCCCAACATGACACTGAGACAAGGAAGCCCCGCGGTTGTGTAGCTGAGTTCTGTTCTGTTGGCCATCTACTGCTGGGCATGTACTTATCCTAAAGACTAGTTTGTGGGCGAGGTATGGAGGGCATGTTTCCACTTCTTTTAGGTCTAGGACCCCAACAGGTACAAACCTGTACCGATCCTGTGCATAGTATATTGAACATTTTATATATGCTAGAGTGTTTAGAAATTTTCCAGCAAAAATTTACAAGAGAGCAATCCATACCCTATTCCTGCTCATTTTTAGTGATTTTCGGTAAAAAAGAGCTGTTATATTTTACATAAAAACACACATAGACACACACAGATGTACATATGCAAAGACTACACCATGATCCTGGAACTGGAGCTTAGCTTATGTATTTTACGTATTACATCAACACAGTTTCTCAAGCTTGGCTGACTGCAGTGTAGTTTATAGATGCTTCAACAGCATTAACATCACCTGGAGTTTGATTGAATTGCTGAGGTCCAATGCCCAGCCTCAGAATCGGCATTCTATGAATTTTTCTAAACAGTTTTTAAATACTCAAATTTAAAAATGAATGACAGTGAACATAGATCAGCAAATTTCTGCAGATGGTTTTTGTAATTATTCTTGGTTCTGTGAACCGTCCTCTCTCTAAACTACCCCACCACCGGAACTTTGTACCAGAAAAGTGCCCATTGGTCACTTGTAAACAAATAAGCAGCCTCTGACCCATTCTCCAATTGTATTTTCTGAGCATGAAACTAGTTTCAAGAAATTTACTATTTATCCTGTCCTTTTTCACTAGAGTGTAAGATTCCTCTTAGCCCATGTCCATTGCACTGACAGGCAATCTGGGTACTCTACTTGCTGACCTTGGAATTGAAGCACGCTACTCTTCTGGAAGGTGATTATTTAGAGAGACAGCTGAGTAACTGAGAAGATGAAAGAACAACTGCAAGTAAAAGAGATCCAACTTCGCATGCTGACAGGAACCGGATATAGATCTGTCTTATGCTGATGGGAACCGGATATACGGATATAGATCTCCCCTATTCTGACGGGAACCAGATATACGGATATAGCTCTCTCCTATGCTGACCGGATCCAGATTTAGATCTCTGCTATGCTGATGGGAACCGGATATAGATCTCTGCTGAGAGATACAACCAGAGCATGTCCAATACAGAGGCTAACACTAGCCGCAAACCACTGAACTAAGAACAGGACCGCTGTTGGAAGAATTAGAGAAAGGATTGAACGAGCTGAAGGGGTTTGCAACCCCTTAAGAACAACAATGCCAACCAACCAGAGTTTCCAGGGACTAAACCACTACCCAAAGACTATACATGGTCTGACCCAGGGCTCCAGCTGCATGTGTAGCAGAGAATAGCCTTGTTGGGGCACCAGTGGAAGGGGAAGCCCTTGGTCCTGCAAGGTTGGGACCCCAGTGCAGGAGAATGTCAGGGGGAGATAAGTGGGGATGGATGAAGGGAAAACCCTTACGGGGGAGGTGGAGGGGAGGTATAGGAGGCTTATGGGAAATGGGAAAGGGAATAACATTTGAAATGTAAATAAAGAAGTATATCAGAGAGAGAGAGAGAGAGAGAGAGAGAGAGAGAGAGAGAGAGAGAGAGAGAGAGAGAGAGATCCAACTTCAAACATCTGAGGACATTAAGGTAAATCGACAATAAAAAGACAACTCGAAGAAAAGATTATGTCCTTCATGATTTATAATCAAAGCCTTGCATGTACTACATGCTAATCCTAAAGGTATTGAAACATATGGTGGAAAAATTGTTATGTACATTGTTCCCCTCAGGGACTCACATGGTTATTTTATTTGTATACACTTATACAAATATTAGTACAGTTATAGTTTTATGCTACTTTCAAAAACCATGAACCTTAAGGACATGTTTGAAATGATGTGTCTTGGCATTTTTTAAAAAGGCTACAGAAAATAGATGTCTACATGCTAGGAGAATGAGTGATATTCAACTTAACATGCCAACCCTAAAAATTCCAGGAATGTGTGTGTCTTCAGGCACGACTCTATTTACAGGATCCGTGAAATAAGTAAAGGGATCAACTGAAGCGTAATGTTCAGGCATGCTGGGCACCTGTACAGATGATAGAAGGATAATGTTCAGGCATGGTGGGCCAAGGGAGGGTAATGATCTATTTTTTTATTGTCAAGGTCATTCACTCATGTATAGAGAGTATAACAAGCAAGAAATGTCTTAATACTTCTGGTATTTTACTGAAATGAAAAATAAAAATAAAAAAGTAAAGTTAGACACAGCAACCAGAAGAATGCAATGTCAGAGTTACTGTGACCAAGAGTGTCAAGACAAGAAGTTTGCTGACGCCATCCAAAATTGCTGCTAATAGGGACTGTACACTTTGTCCTTGAACACAAAGTATGTGCTAAAATAAAACTTCTTTACAGAGGGATAAAGACAAAGATGACACAGCAAATACTAAAATACCAAAATGAAATTTCTAATTGTGTGTGCTGCTGGGAAAAAGCTGTACCATTTACTAGCTCAATTCATCATGAGCAAGAAAGTGAGCCTAATCATCTTCATTTTAAAAAATATAGTGTTTCTTTCTAAGTCAGAGGTAGAAAGAACTGACTAGTGGGTGGTTAGTTAAATTTTATGCATTTTCAAATCTAAATTCTAAAAACATCATTACTTTATGTAATTAGATTTGATTTTCACCTAACAAGTTAAGTTATAAACATTTATTCAAGTTATCAGAGTTTACAGAGAGGCACAATGTACATCTGTGAATTTTTGTTTGTTTCTTAACATTAAGCTACTTTGGGTGTTTACTATTCATAGATGAACCATTATTAAAGGTCTGACTACTAACATCTAAGTCGATGACATATAACTTTCAAAATGTAATTTTGCACAATTTCGTAGGAGACAGTTTTATTTATGAAAAGGGAAATACGTTATTTATTTATTCATTACATCCCAATCGATGCCCCTCCCATGGTCGCCTCTTCACAGAGTCCCTTTCTCCCTCCCTATCCCCTTTTCCTCTGAGGCATGGTGCCACCCTGGTTATTCTCCCATAAGCTCATCCAGTCTACATAGGGTTAGGTATATCCTCTGCCACTGAAACCAGACAAGGCAGTCCTGTTGGAGAATGGATTCCACAGAGACTTAACAACCTGAGGGACAGCCCCCGCTAGAGTTGTTGGGGAACCTACATGGCAACTGAGTGGCACATCTGCTATATATGTGCTGAGGGGCCTCAGTCCAGCCCCTGTATGCTCAAAAGGCAAATTAGTAAGCCAGCTATGATAGTTACTCATTAAAATTACTGGTAAAACACTAAAAAAAATTTTTTAAAATTAAAAATTGAATATAACCGAGCTAATATTTTATTGTATATAAAGTCTAAACTGAGTTAATTATAATAAAAAATATTTCAAAGAATTTATATAAATTATCTTAAAAGCAAAATATATCTTAAACGACATTATTTCAATTTAAAGTAAAAACACTGAATACAATACACAGATAACATGAAAAACTAATTGTTTATAATGAAAATAAATCATACATGACTTTAAAAAGGTTTCTTTTCTCTTATTTCATTAGTGTCTTAGTCAGGGTTTGTATTCCTGAACAAAAAAGCAAGTTAGGAAGGAAAGGGTTTATTCAGCTTACACTTTCACTTTGCTCAAGTTCATCACCAAAGGAAGTCAGAATAGAAACTCACACAGGGCAGGAACTTGGAGGCAGGAGCTGATGCAGAGGCCATGAAGGGGTGCTGCTTACTGGGTTGCTTCTCCTGGTTCGCTCACCTTGCTTTCTTATAAAACCCAGGACTACCAGCCCAGGATGGCACCACCCACAATGGGTTGGGACCTCCCACCTTGATTACCAATTGAGAAAATGCCTTGCAGCTGGATCTCATGGAGGCATTTCCACAAGGGAAGCTTTTTTTCTTTGTGATAACTCAAGCTTGTGTCAAGTTGACACACAAACCAGCCAGCATAATTAGTGGTTGTAAAGTGGCATACAATATATTCTGATTATATTTATTCCAGTCTCTCAGTTCTTTCCAGTTCCATCTCCACTTTAATATTTACCCAACTTTTTGTCTCCTCTCTCTTTCTCTCTCTCTCTCTCTCTCTCTCTCTCTCTCTCTCTCTCTCTCTCTCTCTCTCTCTCTCTCTCTCTCTCTCTCTCCGCCATAAAGTCAAATTTGCATTGTCCAAGTACTCTTGGCCGTGTTGCCTGACCTGCATGATAACCTACGCTGGATCACAACATTAAAGAACATTCACTCTTCTCTACTAGCAGTTGTCAAGCGCATGTAGCTTCCCAGCTAGAAATACAGCATCATGCCCACTTCACCCACTTCTTACTGGGATTTTGAAATGCTTGAGTTTGTGCAAGTCTTAGGCATGCTGTCACAACATCTGTGAGTTCAAACATGCATCTGCTCTTTAAAGTCTAGAAAACACTGGGTTTCTTTTTGTAGCCATCTGCCATCGTTGGCCCTTACAGTAATAATTCTGCCTCCTCTCTTTGAGATCCTTGAATCTTGGGGAAAGGAATTTGATATGGAAGTCCCACTTGGATCTAAGTACTCTGTACTCTGTTATTCTCTACACATTGGCCAGTTGTAGTCTTCTGTATTAACTGGCATCTACAGCAACAAGACGCTTCTCTAAAAAGGATGGAGAGATGAGGGTCTAACAGTATGTTATTAAGATTTACTACTTGTTTTAATACTCTGCCTGTTTTGCAGTGCAATGCAACTAGGGTCTCCCCTAGGTCTCATGATCTAGGCATATGTCTTGGCCCTAAGTTGGCAGCAGCTATGGGTTCCCTTCCATCACACTGGCCTCATATCTAATCACAGAGTAGTTTGTTACTCCCATAACATGTGTGCCACTATTGTCCCAGAGGCCGCCGTATCTTACCAGGACAGTCTCCATGTTAGCTCATAGGGTTCACAGCTGAGTGAGAATGATGGTTGATTTTTCTCCTCAGGTAACATATATTAACATTTCAGTACTAAGAAAGCTAGAGAGTAGGTATGAAGTTTCCAGGTTAGCCCAACTTTATTTTCTACAACTCAAGTATGTGGTATTTTATCAATAGAGTCTCACCATCGAATTCTGGAAGGTAACAAAGAACACTGGCTTTGTGACTCTCAAGGCGTTTGCTTTTTATAGGTAAAAAATTAAGCTCCATATGGAGAGATTTTTCGTATCAACTCAAGTGTCTAAAAATTTTAAGTTTTTAAACAATTTTAATTGATGGAACATGTAAACTGATGTTACAGATGATCAGAAATGTCAGAAAGTCTGTCTTGACATTTTGTTACTTTGTATTTTTTTCTCTGAAAGGAAAAAAATAGTTCTAGTAAGCTGTTTCAGTTTCAGTTTTAGTAAGCCAAGTTTTAGAACAGAACATGATGCCTTAACTTAATTTTCTTTCCAAATTTTTCCATCATAGGACTTCAATGACATAAATCTAAAAATTAAAGAAGTTCAATTTTTATATTATTCTACTTATCTTTAACCTTTACTGAGGCCTAAATGTCATACAATAAAATGCATTGAATACATATAATTTGATAAATATGACACATGAAAATCTTTATAATCACGATCATGGTGCTGGAGACAGTGACTCAGCAGCAAAGCACATTTGGTCTTACAGAGGACCCAGGTTCAGTTCTTAACCCCCACCCCACATCAGTCCATAGGCACAGACACATCTGGTACACACATATCCACAGGCAAAATACACAGGCACACAAAATAAAGTAATTAAATAAAAATATCTTTAAAAATAACAAATATTTTCATCATCTACAATATTTTGGTTGCGGTTTCTAATATTTGTAACAGCTGATTTTTAAATGTTTTTCTTTTAAATTTGTCTTGTGCTGTGGTGTGTGAGTGTATGGATGAGTATGTCCGTGCGCTTGTGTGTGAACATGCATATATTTTTTTATGTGGATGACTTTGGAGGTCAGAAAATGGTGCTGGATCCCTTGATTCAACTGGACTTACAGGCAGTTGTGGGTCAGTGGATGTGGGTTCCAGGAACTTAACTCTGGTTCTTGGCAGGAATGGAAAGCACTTTACACAACTTCACTATCTCTTTAACCTACTACACAGCCCAACTTTAACTTAGTGTACTTGATATATTTTATTTTATTCATTCTTTTCATTTTACTAAGTTTGTATTACATATCGAGATACATAAGTACCTAGATTTTAATGATAGTAATGTAATGAAGGAACACAGATTCTAATAGTAATTAACATTTCCCCCAACATGTAGCTAATTGATATTTTTTTAGATTTCTTTTTTTTTTTTTTTTTTTGGTTCTTTTTTTTTGGAGCTGGGGACCGAACCCAGGGCCTTGTGCTTCCTAGGTAAGCGCTCTACCACTGAGCTAAATCCCCAACCCCTTTTTTAGATTTCTTAATTGGTCTTTTTTTTTTTTTTTTTTTTGCAACAGTCAAATTCTACAGAAAAATACTCAAATAGACCAACTTTATAGAATACATTCTTTTTAGCAGATGTATTTCTCCAGCAATTTTTTCCAAAGGCGTTTTATATTCTGATATTCTGACCACATGGAAATGTGCTAAGGTTATTCTTCTATTGATTGTGGGATATGAGCTGATTCATTCTGAGAGCTGTATTGTCTTTCTGTGAAGGTCATTCACTTCATTAATGGGACGAAGAGGTGTTGAGTTGCCTGGTGCATAGATCTCTTTAACACTACATAAGAGTTACTCTATACCTTCAGTAATGCCTCTGAAAATATAAAACGTTTGCAAATGGCATAAGAACTACAGTGCTAGAATTATGAAAAAAAATCACTTATGCTTCCTGTAAGGCTATTTTCAGAAGTACTCCATAGTGGTAGTTTTAAGAAAAATAATATTTTATTTCATTATTCATATGGCAAAAATAAACCTTGTGTTCATAAACCTTCATGAAGATCTTTTTCTTTTAATCATGTATTATTATTATTATTATTATTATTAGTAGTAGTAGTAGTAGTAGTAGTAATAGTAGTAGTAGCATCAGCAGCAGCAGCAGCAGCAGCAGCAGCAGTAGCAGTGTACGCTCTCATCTTGCACACTGAGGTCAGATGAACTTTTCTGAAGTTGTTCTGTCTACTTTGGTTCCATGAATGAGACTCCAGAGATCAGATTTGCAAGGCAAACACTTTTCCTTACTGAACCATTTTGCCCATTGAGCTATTTTTCATACTTCAGACAGAAGAAGGTGAACTTATTTCAATAATTTAGAATTCCCACTGCAAAATAGAATATAGACTTTATAATCTCTAAAAATAAATATTTAAGTGCATTTATATCTGTCTCAGAACACTTAAGTTTTTCACTACATTTTACATATGTTCTAATGTTCCAAACAGATAAATATTTTGATTAAGGACACCATCCAGCTGCCTGATATTAAAACAGAATTCATACCCTCCCTTTTACTCCAAATATTGGTCTAGGAATTTTTCATATGTTAAAACATCACTGTAAATATTTTCACATAGTTTAAATATAATAAATTAATGTTTAACATCACAAAGAATAATTATATTTAATGTTTTTTAGTGATTATGTGTTCCTGAATCTTTTGCTTTTAATAAGAAGACTTATTTTCATATGAACATGAAAGCAAACAGATCACAGGCCCTGAAGCAGGAATGTGCTTAGTGAGGCACAGACTTTGCAGAAAGCCCTAAGTGTGGCATGGGGAGCAGAAGAAAGGGAGATAAAGATAAAGCAAAAACCCAAAGCAGTGGCCTGGATCAAGATGGAATTCTTAGACTGTTATATGGGTTTTACTCTTTGGATTGGCACTGAAAAGAGAAGAGATCTAAATATGAAGACAAGTAGATGAAGACAAGTCTTACAGACAGAAAGAAAGTTACAGATCAAACTCGTGCTTTGAACATGCTAAGGTAAAGTTGTTGATTGAGCATCCAAACAGCGATGTCTGGAAGATTCTGAACGTAAAGATCTGGACATTAAAGAGCTGCGTGTTTGTGTTTGCAGATACAGATTGGTATCTCATCTCTTAGATATGACGGAAAGTCATGGTTTTGCTTGGGATTACCAGTCGTTGAAATCAAAGGACCAGCATATCTAGGAGATAAACATGGATTTGCTACAGGGATTTAACATGAAGCCTTTGTGGAGGTTGGCCCATAAATCTTTGTTGGGTGGTTTTCTTCTTGCTAGGGGCTTGGATTTAGCAGCCAGGGGAGAATGGAAAATGTGGAGACAAAAAGCAAGCTGGGACTAACAGGCACGAACAAGAACGCAAAGACGAATGGAAACCAGCCTGGCTCTGTTGCCTCTGACATCAGTAACGCCGATGTTTTGCAGAGGCCTCATCAGACCTTCATCCTGAAGCTAAAGACACACACCTGGCCCAGGAAACGGAAAAGCTGAAAGAGCAGCTATGTAACTAACCCATCAGTTACCCGTTTCCACTCTCCATACTTCCTAGGAACGCCCTTTTTGATTTATGTGCCCGGAAATAGGTAAGAAACAGAAATCTTAGAAAGGTAGACCACTTTGGCAAAAATGAGGGGTTGCAAGTCTATCCAAAGGGGTTCGGTCCAAATGGAGAAGAGGTTAAACCACAGTTCTAAACTTCTACTACTAGGACATTTAGACGTGAAGAGCACAGACATTTCTAGGAAGATTCTTCCCTAGTAAACAATGCATCATTTTTTATTCCATCATAGTTATTAGTGCTTGGAAAGACGTGATGATTGGCATCTGTGTTGTGATTTATTGGAGATGAACCATGAGGATGGGAGAATTCCCCTATAGAGAGTGCTTGTATCAGACACCTGGACATCCATGTCATCGCCGCACTATTCACGGTAGCCAAGTTATCGAATCGGCCTAGGTGCCCATCAATGGAGGAGCCGTTAAAGAATACGTTAGTTTTACTCAGCCATGAAGAAAAATGAAGTCAAGTTGCTTGTAGAAAAATGGATGGGAATGGAGACCCGCAAGAGAAGCATAGGTTTCTTCTCTCGTAGGTGGACACTAGGCAAAAGCCAACTGGTGGAAAAGAAAGTTAAAAGGGATTATCAGCCAGTGGTCATGGCACACACCTTTGATCCCAACACTTGGGAGGCAGAGAGGCAGAGAGGCAGAGAGGCAGAGAGGCAGAGAGGCAGAGAGGCAGAGAGGCAGAGAGGCAGAGAGGCAGAGAGGCAGAGAGGCAGGTGGATCTCTGTGAGTTGGGCCTGGTATACAGGGCAAGTTTCAGGACAACCAGGGTTACACAGAGAGACCTTGTCTCCAAAAGCAAAATAAAACAAAACAACCAACCAAACAAAAAGGTGGGGGTATTATGAATGTGGAAGGAAAAGGAAAAGGGTCCGGGGGAAGGCAGGCAAATAGAGTAAGTACAGGAGAAAAAGGCAAAGTGCAGCACACACACAGATGGGAAAGTCACGATGCAGCTCCTTATTTTGTAGGATTATTGTTAGTACAAAACAAAAAGCTCACACCAGAAGCCACCGTCACCATGCCACAACCTGAACGTACAGCATGATGCCTTTATAAGAAACAAAATGTATCATAATTATATCACTATTTTTTGTGGGTCTGTGTATCTGGTGGATTAATTTATTTGCGTTTTTCTATTGCTGACATTAAATAAAAAACTAATCACAGAACCGACTTAAAGCAAAGCGTGAGATGAACGAGCGAAGACAGCATGTACCCACCCAACGTTTTGCATGCTTTTTTTTTTTTTAAATCAAAGTTTTAAAATGGAAAATAGATACTTATCTGAAAGGTAAGTTAAGAACGGTTCATTTTGAAGGTAGAAAATGTAACATTTGTGAAGCGGAATACTTCTAAGACAGAGGAATCATTTAATTTTATAAAAAGAATTAAATTAATGCAAGGAATTATGCAGAAGATTGTGGTAGAAACGGGACATTCTAGGAGAAATATTTAAGTTGAAAATTTATTCAGACTATGAAAATTTATACTTGAATTATTTATACCTTAGGTCAATGGTAATATTGTTACATACAAAGAAAACTGCACCACACAGGCTTCTGAGAATTTATACTCGAGTGTGAGAAAACTAAAGGATGTGTCACATTGTAATGCAGTAAGATGCAAAGATGGCTGTGTTGGAAATAATTGGAAAAGTAGTCGCTCTTGCTTTAAAATTCACAGCATGCAGTAAATATTTAATTTGATCTTCACCTTTAGTTTTTAAA
Source organism: Rattus norvegicus (assembly GCF_021556685.1). Lineage (NCBI taxonomy): Eukaryota > Metazoa > Chordata > Mammalia > Rodentia > Muridae > Rattus > Rattus norvegicus. The sequence continues at coordinate 21,495,260 of NC_141537.1, read as the reverse complement.
ACACATTGTTTCTTGTATTTCAGAGATTTTTAGCTATTTGTAGGAGTATGATGCACTCATTACATTTTTTACTTAAGTATTAATATTTCATGTGGCTGTTTTTGTGAAATTCTATACAGCTTCTCTTACGATGATGTCAAGCGATCCACCTTCAGATGATTAAAAAATATGTAAAAAATTCTTCTGATTAATTCTAACCACAGTTCTAGGCTCATACACTAATCTCTCCCTGGAAACATGCTAGTTTTTGGCCTTGTGCACCTCAAAGTCAAACCGTAAATGGAAACATTGGTGTTGGGAACATCGGGCAGTGACACTGGTTTTATTTTTACTATTTGGCAGGTGAGTGAAATGACATGAGGCTTAGGGTACTTGATACTTTCTGGTTTTAGTTTTGAATTATTTATTTCCCATTAGGAAGCAGATTACATAAAGGATACATGTGGCAATTACATAGTTATCCCAGAGAGGAGTGCTACTAGAGGTGGTGTGGGTACCGGTATTGTACTCACCAACCAGGCCTTCTTAAATATAGAGTTTTCCAAACTACCAACATTTCGACTGAATTTGTTTAGGTTAACATGTTAACCCACACACCCTCACAAAGTGTACTTCTGTACCTAACACTTTAGTTTATGACTTATCTATGATTATCTTTTAATAATTCTAAAATAGTTAGTCAAAATTATTTCTCCAGGAGAAATTGTAGTACTCTTGGGCCTTAAATATTCTATTCAAGTATTTAAATGCTTGGCTTCTTACCTGGAAATCACCCATTCTAAAAACGTGAAGCACAGCTATATTCAAAACATATACATTTCTGTTCTCACTGGACAATGTATTTTTTTTAATTTTGTAACAGCAAAAACACAAAAATTGAGTGTACAAATCAGTTAGTAATAGTCAATTTCCTTAATAACTAAAACCACGCAGTACCAGGCTTTGCCTGCGTATGGTGCTAGTGCTATGTTCAGACATAAGTCTCAGAAATACCTGGCAGTGCAAAATTATCACTCAGCGCCCATGGAAAAGAACCTTAACAGATTTGACGGCACCGACAGCATACCTGAGATCTGGCTTCATGTGGAATCTGGCTAATTCACAGTAATGATTTTGCTAAGTTATTTGTAGGAATTACAGTGAAGTCAAAGGTTATATGAAATGTCTATTCCAGATTTCCTCTCCCATCTCTGGATCTAACTAATGGCTTCACTGGCACTTTTATTTGCTCATACATTGTTTTCTCTCTTCAGTGGATAGTTATTGGTTATATGCTAAGAAAAGCAAGGTCTTGCAGGAAAAAAGGAGTCACTGATTTACATGTGTGCCTATATTATATTTTTTTTTGTACTGACTATTGCAATTGTTTTGAAGTCTAAAAATTACTTTCAAAATCAAAACGTGGCTTATTTAAAATATCTTGATTTTCCATTACAGCCTTTGCGAATTTTAGTGTTGGTTTCCAATCTGGCAAGGTACCTGGCTGTAGGAAAATATTGACTATCCGTTTCCCTAATTAAAAAAAAAAATTTCCAACGATGTGCGGCTTGGTCTTCATGTGGGCCCCCCAACAACTGGAGCTGGGTCTGTCCCTGACTCTGTTGCCTGCCTGCAAATTCTATTTCCTTAACTTGGCTGCCTTGTCTGACCTCAGTTGGAGAGGATGCTCCTAGTCCTGAAGTGACTTGAGTTGCCAAAGAGAATTGGAACCAAGGGGGAACCTCCCCTTTCTCAGAGGTGAAGGGGAGTGGTGAGGAAAAGGCCATGTGAGGTGGTTACTGAAAGGAGAGGGGGCTTCAGTAGGGATGTAATATGAATAAATAAATATATAATAAATAAATAGCAGTATGGGTGTTCTCAAAATCTACTATGAGATTCTAGACAAAAAGGGTTAGACAACTCCATTGCTACAGTTTATAGTATTTAACACTGGTTTCATACTTAATCTACTTTTAAGCAGATGAAACATAAAATATTGTCTTTTGGTTAGCTATTTTAGTAATAACACTGTTGGAAATTGTTGAAATTTTTCCCATAAAATATCATAAGTATCAGTAAATATACATGATTTATTATTTAAACACTTTCTTGGAGACATCTTTCTCTCTTTATAATTCAACAACACATATGTATATCTGGGTGTCCATACAGTATGTCAATATGCTTATAAAAACACAATAACCATTATTACCTCATGGTTCTTCCTAAAACTTAGTTACTTTAGAATGTATTCTTTCATAGTTTTCTCCTCCGTCTTCAGTTCCAGTAATTGCTAAGTCAAGATGACTAGTTAAAACATGCTTGCCTAAAATGGTCAATTTTCTGCCTTCTGACTCAGCCAGGAATGGAGGAACATCCGATGATGTCAATCCCAGGTGATAATTGTTGAGAGGAGAGCAGCAAGCACCTAGAGAACTTTTTGTTTCAAAACTTAACGCAGTGTGTTATTAACATGTCTTAAGGCTATATTACCTGGGGTGGGAGGACCTGAAGAACCGTGACAAAATTTTGTCTCCATAGTATTCTCTGAAGAGTGAGAGTCTTGGTTAGAACTCACACTCTGGAATCAAGTTGGATTTAAGATGGGAGTTGTTTCCCCTTAGAGAGCTTCACCACAGACAAGCTATCGGTATCCCTGTCCTAGAGCCTCCTTATGTGTATGAACCAATGAAAAGGCAATGCCTTGCAAAGGGCTGCTCTCAGAGTTCAGTCAGATTCCACACAAATGCCCCTCATGTGGCGGTGAGCGTGTAGAAAACAACACATCAACAGTAATCATTACTTTCACTCTGTGACGTTGAACTCAATGCTGTTCATTGAGGAAGTTAGCAACGCCCTGGGAAAAGCCGCTCAGCAGAGACAGCGCCAAAGCTCAAAAGGTCACAAACAGATGCCACAGCTTTTATGGAAAACACTGTGCAATATTCTTTCAAAGTTACTGTGTAGCTTTTAAAATGCAGAGCTCTGTCATTTAAAAAATAATTCTCTGTGATCCCTACAGAAATAAAACCTGTGTCTAAAAATTAAAGGCTTTCCAGAATGAGTCACATCCATAGTAATTTCATTTTGCCAAAGAAGGGGGCACAAGTAAACACCGTTCTTAGATTAAAAGCCATTAAAGACTTGTTTTACATTATAAAATACCTCAAAGGAGATGAAACCAAAGTTTAAGTCATAAGCAAAGAATTTGAAATTTTTATAAAGTATTTTTTTTTAATTTCCCACTCCTCTTCCTAGTCCTCATTTCCTTTCTCCTCTCCCTCTTCCTCTCCCTCTTCCTCTCCCGCCTCCTGGAATGGTTAGACTCAATCAAGGCTGATTTACTGACTTCTCATCTAAATGGTGACATTAGAATGATTGTCAACCTCATTCAGACAAGTGAGTAGCTTGGGCCCTGAGTGGCATTCATTGATGTCTTGCCTTTCCTTACCACCAGCAGAAGCATACAGCGGAGAAGAGTTTAGGCATCTATTTTGTCCTCTACATTTTAAGTAACAGGATGGGGGAGATAGGTAACATAGTCACACATCTTATGAGACAAGGCAGCGTAAATGAAAGGCCAATAAAAAGATCAACAGGTTTGGTCTGTAAAATTTAGCCTTAGCAGTGGGGAGCAGCAGCTGCTGCGTTGATGAGACACTTGAGATGCTCTGCACTGGAGATCCTTGGCATAGCCGGACTAGCACAAGTAGAAGAGGGATTACTGAAGCCCAAATTCCACGGCTACCAGGAAGAAATTTTATCTTGAGGTTTGAAAAGGCTCAATACCACTGCCATTGTGATACTATGATCTATTAATAGTATCATGATGTTCTTGAAGTGTGGTTCCATGTTGCTTGTGGATAAAGAGTGTTTGTGACATTATTTCTGAATACAGTCCTCAACTGGAAAAGCTGAAGACCCATCCCACCATTCTAACAGTGACTCCAGAAATCAACCAATCTCTTGTTTAGCCTCTAGGAATCTCAACCACTTTCTGGCTTTATTAGTGACATCTGCTGATGTCAGTGACAGACAGCAAAGGGAGATGATGGCTTTGGGATGGATTGTCTGAAAGCATGATTACCAAAGGAGTAGGTAAAGTATATACATATTTAGCCAGGGGAGTTTGTGCTATGATATGGTAAAAAATTAAAAGCAAAACAAAACAAAAAGCTTAGCATAAGTTTTTGATTCCTGCTCATATAACATCTGTTATACTCCTGAGTAACTTTCTCAGGAAACTTCCTCCAATATGATGATCCAAGATGCTTCAGTTTCCTGCCCCAGCATTCATTGTTTAGTCTTCCACACCTGTCTCAAAAAGACCTGAGAAAGCAGAGTTTTGGGGCATGCCTGTTCCACTGTCTCAGGCTTGATGTAATACCTATAGCTTCTGTTTGTATTTCTTTGGTCAGAATTAGGCAAATGTTTTCACAAATTACCCAGAGACTAGGCAGATTGTCCTTCATATGTGAAGGAAGAAAGATGAGAAATTTCTGGTTCTATTGACAAAGTATAGTCTCCCAAGGTGCACAATATACTTTTTAATTTTTTTAAAAGATTTATTTATTTATTACATGTATATGATTACACTGTAGCTGTCTTCAGACACACCAGAAGAGGGCATCAGTTCCCATTACAGATGTTGTGAGCCACTATGTGGTTGCTGGGGGTTGAATTCAGCACCTCTGGAAGAGCAGCCACTGTTCTTAACTGTTGAGCCATCTCTCCAGCCCCACAACATACTTTTAAACTGTGCAGACACACATGCTCTCAGCTTGTATTTTGTTTGGCCTATATTTTGAACATCTTAGTAGCTCATCAATGCTATGAGGTAATTGTTTCATTTTATATAAAGTTGTTGGATTTTAATTACTTATGCTATAAAAATAAAAATGACTAGTGAAGCATCCTGACGTCTAATGCTTAGATAATACTGGTGAGAGGATTTCCTAAACCAAATTCAAAGTCTGAGTATAACATAGGAATCTGTCAACAGATATTCCACATGATTCACAAGATGGGCAACCACTATCTCAGTGAAGGATTGTGTGAAAGTCCAGGTGCTTTTCTGCTCATAAGACTGGGATCCAGTGATTGACCTGTCTATACCAACACACTTTGGAGGGAACTGGAATGTCTGATCTTTATTCCCCCAACTTTACCCCTTATATCTAGTTTGAAGTTGTTCTTCATATAATAAGATTAATATTGCCAGGTGGTGGTGGCTTATCCTTTAATCTTAACGCAGAGGAAACAAAGGCAAGCAGATCTCTGACTTCAGTCTGATTAGACTACAGACTAATTCTATGACAGACAAGGCTACACAAAGAAATTTTGTAAAGAAACAAAAACAAGGGGCTGGAGAGATGGCTCAGTGGTTAAGAGCACTGACTGCTCTTCCAGTGGTCCTGAGTTCAATTCCCAGCAACCACATGGTGGCTCACAACCATCTGAAATGGGATCTGGTGTCCTCTTCTGGTGTGTCTGAAGACAGCAACAGTGTGCTCATATACATTAAATAAATAAATCTTAAAAAAAAACAAAAACCAAAACCAAAACAAACAGAAAACCCCCAAAATTAAACAAAGAAAAAACAAGCCAAAAATCCAACCAACAAACCAACCAAACAAAAAACGAGATTACCACCAGTGTCAGATTTAGAATGAGACATTATGTTTGACAAGAATAACTTTATTACTGGCATTGTTTACCTGTAGCAACATGGCTGCTCTGGCAAGGAATTACATCCAAATATCTTCTCTGTCTGGGTGATCTGCCTGAAAAACACATTTTTAATCCCTCTGTTTGAATATAAACAAATCCTTAGTACACACCTTGAATCCCAAACAATGAAGATAAAGTTAGTTTGAAGAAGGATGCATCCATGTTTGAAATCAATGTCTACCTCAGGGGCAGACAAAGTGATGAATCAGAGAAAGAATTGACAGAATGAGTCAGAGAAGGTATTGCAGAAAATCTTAAAAATATCCATAGATCCTCGCTAGCCAGGATCATCCAGCCATATGGCTTTAGCAAGGCAAATTCATCTCAGAGGCAGCTGGTTCTAGGGCACCACGGCATGCTTCTTCTAGCTATTCTCTGGTCCCAGCAGCAGCGCTCTCCTGACTCTCTGCTGCCTAACTCTGCTCACATTCCCAGCATCTGCCCCCTAATGGTTATAGTATCAACTCCTTGCAACCCCTTAAAATCAAGACTCAAATAACTTATATTTAGCAATCAGATTTATATCTTAAATTCTCTTTCCACAAAATGTCTATACAATAAACTCACAACTATTGATAATGATATAAACTGCCCACCTAGATAAGATAAATTTACCTATAAAAATCCACCCTGTAAGAAATATTCATAACTACCTGTGGTCCTTTGAGTCCACAAGGATTTGGGTTGTCCTTCTCTGCCTCCATCGTGGTTCTTCCCCTTTCTCTCTCTCTCCCCTTACAAAAACTCTATCCCTGCCCTACTGTCTCACTGCCAAATCACAGGCCCTGCCTCACCTGCCTAAAGACAACAATTCACAGATAGGATATACTCAATTCTTATCAGGAAAGCACAGGAAAGAGAAGGTATTTAAGAGCAGCACAGGAAGAAGGGTGAGTCAGTGCGGTGACTACAGAGCAATGGAATTGAGATCATTCATGCAGTTGAGTGAAGGTCAACAGAGGCAGTTGAAGCCAGAGAATGAGAAGGAGCCAAAAGATTAGAACAAATTGCCAGAGTTAATCTGAGGCTAAGCAGAGCAATTCAGTAAGAAGCTGAGAGAAGCCAGACTGAATCAATCAGTTTGGAGAGGAGTCTGAGCCAGAACAGCCAGATTGAGACAGTTACCCAGAGTTCAGGATGAACTAGAAAGGGTAAGCTCATTCAGCAGCAAGCTTCCAAGACAGCAACTACGTCAGGTTAATAAAAGATGTATTTTGCAGTTACCCATTTTATTCTCCCACATGTTTATACAGCCCAGACTGACAACCTGTAGCATCCCAAATCAAACATGGAATCATCAGATATTTCTGTTTATCCAAAATACCCACAATTCACAGGGATACTTTACTTACTGTTGAATTTATTTTAATTTTTCAATTTCAAATTATCCACAGTACTTGGGATTCTTCCTAAGTATTGTGCCTTTCATGTCCTGATATGTCTATATTATTCTTGGATTATACATAATTACTTTAAAAAAAATCCACTGCCCAAAATGTCATCCTGAAATGAGAATATGAATGGCAAACCCACTTCTGACTTTTTATTTTCTGAAACTAATTATTCTTAGTTTCTTTCAAAAAAGTGAATGGCCAATTTTGTCTCAAAGACTATTCCAAAGGATTGTCTGAAAACACATGGTGGAAGCTGGAGTTTCAAGAGTACTGAATGTTTAGTTTAACAGTCATTTCAATTATTAATTTATTTCACATTATCTGTATGCTTTCTATAAAACACACACGGAAAGGTAAAAGGCCATAGAAAGGACTAGAAGGAATGCACAATACAAACATGAGAAGAACAAAACAGAGCATATTTTGTGGTGTTCAAAAAAAATGGATTACTGTGGTAAATGTTTTGAAATTGCCTCATCCTTACTTTGAGGAAGTAAGAAATATCAGCATCAATAATATTTATTCTCCCATTTACTTTGAGTCTTAATGAGATGGCTGTGATGGTCTTGCTTTAACTCTATAGCAGACACAGAATAGACACTGCGATGTTAGGTAGATGTCAGTTGAATAAGGGTATTAATTTTAGTAAGTAATGCACAGACCCTACATTTAATTTCCCTGCCCTTAGATAATGCTGAAAAAGCTATCTGTGCTCTTGTTACTTGGATTCTGGAACAGAGTGAGATGATTGTGAAGTTACAGCATGTCCCAGTTATGTCTGTAGCTAATCTGCCTGGCTTTTAAACTATGCAAGTGCCTAGGAAGACCACCCCGCGTTAGAAGTCTCTACATTATGTTGTTTCAGTGGTAAGTACTGTCTAGTGTTTGTTATCTTCTGTGAACCTTGCAAATCTAATTATTTATAATCTTTCTCGACATTTACCTTTTGTTAAATATACTCTGCTTGTATAAGGACATGATATCCTTTAAACATGGGTAAAGAATGCCTGGTTGGACTTCTTGCTTATATACAACGTAGGATATTGCAATGACCTAATTTATGTTTTCGTTATAATCACATGATTTTAGGCACATAATTCTGACAACCTGCCCACAGCCATTGCTATATGTAATAAAGAATAAGAGGGAAGTCATCGTAGCTGATATCGTTTATTTACCATTCAACTCTCAGCTGTCAGACCAAACAGCGATTGCAGTTTATTGCTGTCTTGAAATAATACAACTCGTTTCCATGCCAGCAGCTCTAGAATGGTTGGTTTAGTTTTTGGAGCGGATTGAAAGTAGATTGAAAAGCTGGCCTATTGTGATAAGTTTATTTACACAAACACGGCGTTATGAAAATAAACTCTGAGAGTACACAACACTGACTTCCCAGGTATTTCAAGTTCATTAGCCACCAGGTAGAGAATTTCAACTTCACCCACAGACACCTCATTCAGAAGACCAACACCTTGACCTTTAATCTTTCTTAAATGTGAGGGGAGATATACATTTTTGCTTTGGGAAAGTGAATCTACGGCAGATGTTTTTTTTCATACCAACCCATTTTTGAAACGATGGAAAAATGACATTCCCTCTTCCGCACCCCCAGGCTCTTGAAATATGCACTTTCCTCAAAAGAGTCAAAAGTAACATTCGTAAGATGGAAAATACAGAAAACTTGAATTGTGTGGAAACAGTGAACAAATTAATTTGGCTCCTGGAGAGTGGCAGATTTAGACCGTGGTTTTATTCAAAGATCACTCTTGGTGAATGAGCATTTCAACGTCCTTCCCGAGGCCACGTCTCAGCCTTTCACAAGCTCAAATAATCGGAGTATCCTGCAGGTCTTCCTGGCCCCGCCCCGTCAGGGTGAGGACCTGTCTCCCTAGGCTGGCGGGCGGGTCAGAGCCCGGGAGATGCGGCGAGGCACGTGGGCTGGAGACACTTCCTAGAAACGCGCACGGGCTCAACCCTGCCTGAACTTTCCTGTAAACAGAGCGCTGACAGGCGGCATCCCCACTGGGTGGATCCCGCGCTCCTGGCGCAAGTGGCACTTCTTGCTTTTAATTATCGAGAGGAGAGGCGAATACGAACTAGCTGCACGGCAAGTCAGTGCAGGAGGCTGACTTCTGCGAGGCTTGCGGGGAGGCTGGGGGAAGAGCTGGGGGAGGCTGCTGCTCTGCTCCGGCTGTTTTCTCAATGAATAGCTGGCGGGGAGACTGAAGCTAGCCACAGCCTCCTCCTCACTCCGCGGCTGGGTGACGGCGACAGCTCCAGCCGGGACCTGGCTCTCAAGACGCGCTCCTTGGAATGTCCTCTTGCTCTGCGCTTCTAACCCACGGGTCCCCAGGACAGAAAGGCTTTCCGGATCCAAATATTGGTCGGCAAATGGTACTTGGGAATGGTATTTTCTGATGACAACCCCTTCTGTTTGTGACAAAGCCTGTCGCCCGCAGTTGCCCCTGAAGAGAAGTACGAAGTAAAACTCAGTCCTGCCTTAAAGTGTGGCTGAGGGACCAGAGGAGAGTCAGCACGCACCATGGCACCGACCGGACACATCCTCACCTTGCTGCTCTGGGGTCACCTGCTGGAGCTCTGGACCCCAGGTTACACTGCGAACCCCTCCTATCCCAGGCTACGACTGTCTCATAAAGGTAGGTTACCTTTCCTTATCCTTTTGTTAGGAAAATGCCCAAATAGAAAGTCACTTAACATAGGTCCACGATCCCCACCCCCAAGACCCCCAAAGCGCACCTGAAACATATTGCGACACTTCACCCAGGATTGTAAGCACCTCTAGTTAACATATCCTACCTCATCTGGGAAAAGTGTTACATCGCATGCCAACTTGGAGGTGTTATTTTTGCCCTAGAAATATCAGATATTATTCTGGAGAAGTTCACTCACCACTGTGCAGAACTGAGAAGGTGGGGCGCAATTGCTCAAAGCTGGAAAGGCTAAGTCCACCAAGGGAGCTGTAGGGATTGAAACACCACTACTTGCATTATGGCAGGTATATGGGACCGGCTTTAAAAGTAGAGGCACACTTTGTTGTTACTGCCACCGTTGTTCTTGGATGTTTTGATTGTTTCCTTTATAATGAGATTGAGAGGAGAAAAGAAAATTCCTGAGGAATAAATGATATCCCCGTGTAATTTAAATGACTAGCAAATAATAGAAATTAGCCTTCACGCTGAGTTGGTTATTAGAATATTTTAATGTGTGGCCAAATAAAGTAGTTTTCTGGCAATCATGGTAAATTGACTTATAATGATTAAATATTGCTATGCACTAGCTATTTCTTAAGTGTGCATTCATGTATTTTTACTGAATGTCTGGCAGAGTGTTTGTTTTATTCTATGCACAGCTACATCATATTCATAAATAAATGATCAAAAGATAGGTTTTGCATCAGGAGCAGTCAAAACCAATCATGAGTCTTCCTGTCACCAAACAAATAAAGAGCAAGACCTGTTTTAAGAGGAAGTGATTTTGTTGACTTAAAAGGAATTTGGAATAAATTATTGGGAATGAAGTATTCATTGCCACCACCAATTAAGGCAGAGAACAGATGCAATAATAAGGATTACATAAGAGCCATTTTATTCAACCGAGTAAGCTTTTAAATTGTCTTTCACTACGGAAAGAAGAGAACCTGCGTTTTTGAATACAAGACAGACTATTTAGCAGAGGATGGAACCAGGAGGTCTGAGTTTTGTATGACATAATTGGCCTTTTTGTTTTTTTATCGTACAGCAGTAAATGTAATGGTGACTCTAGAAATTTCCCATCTTAATACTTAAAACTACGACTATCTTCTTGATTTAAATAATGTCCTTGTAACATTATGTACTAGGTACCAAAAATGGATTAAGCACAAATCACAACACATTTGTAACATGTTTAGAATGTAGTGTCCTTTAGCCCATGCCTTTTGAGTTGGGATGATATATTATGATGGGTAGCAAAGCCTCTATTTCTAAGAAGTTATAGCCAGACACATCAAAATGCAAAATTTGATGGGATGGAGAAATGAGGATGCCAGAAAAGAATGTTTCTTATAAGTAGTATTTATCCTAGAGCTATTATGCATGAGTTATTTCTTCCTAATTTCTTTTCCTGAGTGTACACTGTTGATATCACAAAAATTACAGGAAAATGTATGGACTTGGTAAGTGCACTGTTAAGTGAGGTGAGCCAAACTCATGCCAGAAAGCACTGGACGTTCGTTCTTTCTGAAGTGTGGATCCCAGCCTATAACATGTGTACTGTGTGTCTGTACACAGCAAGCAAGTGTGACCAACTCTAAGTGGAGTGTAAGATTTAGAAAGCAGAGCAAGAGAGGGTGACGTTAGGCAATGAGGAAGGATGGAATGTAGGCAAAGGGACACGTGAGTCATGAAAGGATACAGGGCTTGTTTTTTTCCCTTCTAGTTTCAACTTTGCCATAGTTTTTTCCTTTTTTTTTTTTTTTTTGTAGTGGATAACTGAAGCAAAACGTAGAGAAAAGGAAAACAACAACAGCAGCATAGGCTGTTGGTTTTGACATGCTGCTCTTCTGTTAAGCCTTCTATTAACCTTTATACCTCAGGCAGACTTGGCTTTTGGTAGCTTAGTCTCAGTATGTTTTCCAAACTGCCTCATTTGGTTCTGCACGGGAGAGCTTATAATTGGGTCAGCATACTAAAATTCCATGGTAAAGTTGATCTCATTTAAATATATATTTTTTTAATCAAGCTCGTCTTCAAGATGTCTCTCTTCATCAGGGAGATAAGTGTAACTGATTTTATGAGCCGTGTCATATGCTGTGGAAAGGATCTTCATGTATTTGCGTGTAGCAGACTGAAAACTCTCACAAGATTTTTCTTTGGCATTTCTTCTCTGTTTATTGGGACTGGCTAAACAGACAATTTTATGATGCTGGTTTTATATGAAGACAGTGTAGCGATATCTGTGAATAAAATGTTCTTACTTGTGAAATTTAGGAGAGTCAGCTATGAGATCACACCAGAAAGGGAACCTGGAGCAGCAAATGCTTGCCGTACCACAGGTTCCTCAGTGACAGGAAAAGCAAGGAATGTCAGAGCAAGGACATCCAGTTCAGTCAGCACAAAATGAACCATTCTCCACACTCTGGAATTCAGCAGACCTTCCAAGAGTCTTCCAATATTGGGAATCATGCAGTGCAGATTAATCTTCTGAGGTATTGAATGGTGACAGTAATTTTGGGTTTTTAGTAGCAGGAGGAATTAAGTAATTAATATTACCAGTGGTTTGTTCAGTCTTTCAAAGTAAGATATGCAGGTGTATGTGACATAGCACCTCTGTGCTGCTGCCTGACCCTATGGGATGACACTGTCAGGTCCCTAGAGGACCCATGTTGTGTGTATCCATCATTCTTCTCATGGCAGTGGTCTATGTTATGTGTCAGGTGGGAGAAGGGCAGCCAGTTTTCTTTTACTCTCCACTTCCAGCAACAACAGCAGCAACAACAACAAAATCTCCCCTCCCCCATCCAGGAGGAGATTTAACTGTCATATACAAAGCTTGAGTTAATTTCTACAAAAGTATATTCACAAACGTGTCTAGAGGCCAACTGGTCCTTTCATTTTTTGTTTGTTTGTTTGTTTGTTTTTTCTTTTTTCTTTTTTTCGGAGCTGGGGACCGAACCCAGGGCCTTGCGCTTGCTAGGCAAGTGCTCTACCACTGAGCTAAATCCCCAACCCCATGGTCTGCTCTTAAACCTTTGAAAAAGAAGGCTTCTAAGTAGGAAGGCAATACAGGATAGAGAGCACCGTCTGGCTAGTTTCTAAGCATTTTTCACCTGTGATGGGACTGTCTTCAGGCCTCAGTTTTTCTTACCATCTCAATCTATCTTATTATTTAGAAAATGTGTCAATTTAGGGCAAATATAGGACATGAAAGGATAAGACATCCTCTATTCAGAAAATACATGTATCTCTTGGTGAGTTTTATAAGAACAAATAAGTTTTGTTAACAAGTGAAAACATAAAAAAAAATTAGGTGGCAAGATGCTATCTCTCCCTGAAAGAATATTTTTCAGTCAAGATTAGAGTTGAGGTTGACTATGTAAGGCAAAAAATTTAACATACAGTGGTAGTCATGCATCATGTGCATCATAGTGGTTTATTCTAGCTAAGGAGCCTAATATTGGTGAGATTAATGGAGAGTGAACTTTCTGTTCAAAGAGTTTTCATAGAAACTGTTTGCAACTCTCCTCAAAGACTGAATGGAAAGAATGAGGAGGAGCCCTGGTGAACTGAGTTTCTCCATAACCGTTCTTTCCTTATCTGTCACCATCCTGCATTAATGAGGTTACTGGGAAGGCAAAAATAACCTTCTCGAGAATGGAATTGAGAGAAGGAACAAACAAAGAAACAAATTAGCAAAGAACCAATCACGAGAACTGTAGAAAGCCCCAGTTCAACAGAGACTCCCATCAAGGACAGTCAATCAGGAGAGTCTAGAAGATAGGAGTTCAAAGTCCCCCTGAGGAATGACAGTCACAGAAGACAAGGAGTGATTGCTTCAGCAAGACAGAGTTCTCCTAGGATGTTTGGGGAAGAGGCAGTTAAGTCAAGATATGTTGACATTATAAATGGAGAATTAGGCTTTCAATAGATACCCATGAACATAAAGCTTGCAAGTGTTAATCAGTATGTCTGAACTCAGACATGCTAACTCTGAACACCCAGGTCTGTGATAGTTCAGAGAGCTCAGGATTTGACATCAGCAGCCTCCACATCAGGTCCTCCTCCTCCTCCTCCTCCTCCTCCTCCTCCTCCTCCTCCTCCTCCTCCTCCTCCTCCTCCTCCCCCCCTCCTCCTCCTCCTCATAATGGCAATTCCTGACTCAATGAGCAAAGTACTGACCGCCATGGTGCCTTCTCACAGAGGGTTAGAGAGCATCTTCTGTCACTATACTTGTGAATGTTCTTCGTAATCTAAAATTGTGTATATCATTAATAGTTCTTAAGCACTACTGGGAGTTGATTATTTTGGAAGGCAGCATGTTCTAACCCCAGGGAGTGGTAGGAAATTAGATATGGGTGAGTGTTAAGTTAGTGCCGCCCTACAAGGAAGAATTAGGTCTAAAGTAATATTAAAATGTTGTGGTTGGTCCTCAGGGACTGTTCATCCTAAATGCCACCTTCGGCCCTTAGTTATGCCATGTTAGTTATGTCTGTCTTCACTTTCAACATTTTCATAGCCAATATTGACTCAGATTTTAAAATTCTTTACGTTTATCAAACCAGGGTGCTAAAATGCAATGTTAAGAAAAGCTTTGTCTGAATGTCCTAGAGACTGGTGTTTTATTTTCTCTCCAGAAAAAAAATTGAAAGAAAATTAAATATAATAAACAAGGCAGTGATTAAGTTGGTATTTTATGACCCAGCTCAGAGTTTTGGTTTTAGCCAGTAACTAAGCATTATCAATAGTGATATTAGTCACACATCTCTGGGTGTTAATAAATAAAAACTGGTCATAAGGCATGATTCATAACCACAGTAGTTAAATAGGACTCGGGAGTAAACATTAACCCACATGCCAGACTCCATTAGGGAGTGTTGGTGAGAATTAAATGATGGTTTTATTAACAAATAGTTTATGGTAAGAAATAAACATAGAACGAAATGTGAGGAATTACAGTATGTTTTGTGGAGTTGGACTTACGGAAAAAAAAAAAAGCTTTCTAAGACGAAATCTATGTAAGGGTGTTTTCTTCCTTGACTAATTTCAAGAACTGACATCTTTCAACTGAGAACTTGCCTTCCTGTGATGAGCTTGTGGCGGTCACGGCAATTATTATTCAAGAACAGCTCTGCCTATTCAAGTTCTCTTGTGTAGATCAAGCTCTTCCCACCTATTACCTGGGTGCTCTAACCTGAAATCTTACAGGTTAAATCCCAATGGCCCCTAAAAAGAACAAGAGAATCCACTGATTTGCTTGAGTTTTTTTTTTAAACTGAGAAGTGAATTTCCACATCTATAGCTGGCTTCTTAAAATTCTCAGTCATCTCTGCTCTGTGCCTAAGGGTTTAGCAGTGCAGGAATGGTAAACAGAACAAGTACTTTAGGCTCAGACATTCCAAAAACACTCACACATTCTTATTTTGATGGGCTCAGTCCCCCTAGGTTTTGACAAAGCATGCCTAACTTAAATCTTGCTTGTGGTTCAGCAAGTAACTTATGTTTTGTGACCAAGAGCCTCCTCAGCTTTAAAGCAGGGCAGCATTTAATTTGCAGATGGGGAGGGATCAGGGAAGACAATACAAATCGATGTGGCACAATACTTTAGCCTTAGGAAGCCTTTCAAAAATAACCCAGTGAACCAGAAGAAACTTGAGAGAGCATCATCTTTGCTGGTTCCCATTTTAGATGTAAAAGGAACCACAAGCAAACTCAGCTTTCAACTTAAAGTAAGGGAAAATACTTACCCATCACAGGGTTTTTTTTTTTTTTTTTTTTTTTTTTTCTAAAAGCAAGAGTTTTCCAGTTCTGACTACTGTAGGTGCCTACAAATTGTTGGGAATGTGGGAGTCCCTTGCATTTATAAGCTACTGTAGAATTACTTTGTTAATAATTTAAAGGAAGTTGGAACTTTACCAGCTGGCACCTGGGAGACAACAGACCAAATCCTAAAAATACCTACCCAACAAAGGTAATTGTGGCCCCGCCATTGTAAAGCACAATAGCGCTGATATTACAAAAGCCAGACCACACCGAGTCATGGTAGTCTAAACAGTGTCCGGCAGGCGGCTATCAGCTCAGCATGTGTTGTTTGCTTTGAAAGTGAAAGAGAACCTCTGCTCTGTCTTTCCTGGCACAAACTAGGTAAGGTGGCTGGGACAGGACTCACTCCTTACACTTAGGTGGAATTCGGTTAATGCCCATTGCCATACAAGCAAGGCTAAATGGCTTAGACACTGATTTCCAAAGGTGAGTGGAATGGGGTGGGGTGAGAAAGGTTCCAACGGAAACTGAGGTGTCCTGATGAGTGTTTATGACTTCTTCAGTAAAGGATACTTTAGAGGAGGGGCTTAGCCTGGTCTTCCCATTCATCTCCTTTCCCCTCCTGAGCGAAACAGCAGGGCTTCAGGAAGTCCTTGGAGGCATCTCTCATTTTCCCACCGTTGCAGCACAACCTTCTATGTTTTTAAAAACACTATTCTGCATGCACGTGCCAATCTTGGGTGATCACACTCCTCTTTTTTGCCGGCTCGATCCCCTGCTACCCAATGCGCACTTTGGCACCATCTCTCTCCCAACTCTTTCCCCAGACAGTGATTCCTTATCTTTACCTGACTTTAGGCCAAAGAAATGAAAACAGGTTGTAGTGGATGAAACATATTCATTCATCCTCAGTTTACCTTGAAACTTCATCTTATTTTTGTTCAATTTGATAACCAGAAAGTAAGATCTTTTTAATTAGAAAAAAATGCAATTATTAGGTACTCAAAATTTGCTGTAACGCATCTTATAATGAAATACACACTAAACAACCAAAAATTGTCCTGTGTTTTCAGGGCCCGACGTAGCTGACGCTGATAGGTGCCCTGAGATTGAGGCAGTGGGAGCACAGGGCGGGGCCGATGAGGATAGTAGGAAGCAGAACCTGTTAACTGACATCATCTGTTAAGGACACTTGATTTTAGGTGACAGAATATTATCAATGCAAACCTCTATGCTCTGTGTTTTGAGCTTTAGCTTGGAAAAAACAGAATGAGAAGAAGGTTTAGTCGGAGGTTATTGTGGAGGCGTAGAGTCTCTAAGAAGAAATTCCACTGGTGATTTCAGGTAGGCATAGCTCCACCGCCAGATAGAGCGGCCACAAAGTATAAAGAGAATAAAAGAGGGAGAGAATAGCAGTCAGCTGGGCCTGCTGACCCGTCCTCTCCTGGAAAAGAGGGAAATGAAGAGGCCTTTAAATTGTGAGTTCAAAACATACTGTAGATCAAAAGGCCAAAACAAAAACGTGTTCACAACGTTGCTCCCAGCTATTTACTGCTCCTGATTGCTCTTTTCCTGAGTGAAAAGTTTACTGTGGACCACGTGCTGTCTCAGGCCCCTCCCAACTTCACAAATGCAAAGACTCCTTTCTTCTCCCGATAGACCTCCCTGTGTGTTTGATTTCTCCAGAATCTTTAAAACCTACACACCTGGGAAACAGTGTGCTCTATTGGGAAAAGCACAGATGAATGGTGTTTAAGTTTCTGGATTTGAACTAATAGTGTATCTTATTTATGCTTCGTTTTTCTTGTAAGTCACTGAGCTCTGAGACTTATTTTCCTCAGCGCCAAAAAGAAGCTAATGGAAGTGTTTTGTCCCTTGTGATCATTACAGAAAAATGTATCACATCATAGAAATACAACTTGATATTGTCACCTGGATACTGTTCCTTACTTTATAGAATTTTAAGTGCCTTTAAGCTACTTGAAGTCAAGGGAGAATATTTTGTGATGCAATTGTATAGTGAATAAAATTACTTATTCAAGTCATTTTCGAAACCTATAGTTATTGAGTGGGTGGTTACTATGGTGGTTTTCTTTGTTTTCAAATAAAAACATTTTTAGTTGACTTCTGCCTTATGGTCAAATGAAAGGCAACTTGATTTAGGGCTACTGCTAAGTACAGTATTTGTTTTGTTTTGTTTTGTTTTGTTTTGTTTTGTTTTGTTTTGTTTTGTGATAGGGTTTCTTGGGGTAGCTGCGGCTGTCCTAAAGCTCACTCTGAAGATTAGGCTGGCCTTGAACTCACAGAGAACTACATACTTCTGTCTCCTGAGTGTTGGATCACAGGTGTGAGCCATGACACCCGCTAGTATCTTAATGTCCAAAATTGTAGGATTGGGGGTTGGGGATTTAGCTCAGTGGTAGAGCACTTGGCTTGCAAGCTCAAGGCCCTGGGTTCAGTCCTTAGCTCTAGGAAAAAAAAAAAAAACAAACAAACAAAAAAACCAAAAAAACTCAAAATTGTAGGATTGGTCATGATAAATACACTCAGAAGTTGAGCAATCTTACTATTCCCTGGTTTTTCTTTTTTTTTTTTAAAGATTTATTTTATTTATATGACTACACTGTAGCTGTCTTCAGACACAGAGAAGAGGGCATCGGATCCCATTTCAAATGGTTATGAGCCACCATGTGGTTGCTGGGAATTGAACTCAGGACCTCTGGAAGAGCACAGTGCTCTTAACCGCTGAGCCATCTCTCCAGCCCCTGATTATTTTTAATTAAGCATGATGCATATGTATTTACTGAGCACAGCATAACATCTAAATATGTTTTATTCATTACTGATGCTGTAAATTGGGGCACATATTGCTATACTAAGTGCAAAACTTTAGTCAATTTCAGAGAAAGAAGCATCCTGTGAAATTCCAGAACATGTATATCTCGCAAAGATACGTTTTCTTGGACTAATGACAGTGTCACCACTGTTTATCCCTAGGCTCTGAATCTTGGTCTCTCACCTTGGAAATTTAGAAAATTTTAACCATTCAAAAAAGTTGGATTCATTCAACACTACCTTTTTCTGCGAATATTTGTTGAACTTTATCAGTGTTTTAGAGACTAAGAAGGTGGCTAGGGTTTTAGGACCTAAGGAGACAGTTTTCTTAATATAAGCGGTATGCTGGGTAAGTTTCTGGAGGGAGTAAAGGTTTGTCAGGTGAAAACCAAGGAAATACAAGCACAGTATAGATTTTAGTTAGTAATTATGTATCAGTGTTGGTTTATTAGTTGAAGTTACCATTAGGTAAACTATTAATAAATGGAAAACTGGGTCTAAGCATTATGGGAAACTAGTGTACTCGTTTCAAAACTAATCTTCCTGTTAACCTAATATTATTCTAAGATAAAGTTTTCTCTCTGTCTCTTTGTCTATCTCTTTCACACACACACACACACACACACACACACACACACACACACACACACAGTCTTATGCCAAACCCTATTCCCAGAAGGCTAAGATGTATTTGTAAAGAGACTTACAATGATGAAACAAGAGATTCTAATGTATTAAGTATTAAGGTGAGGTCTACAGAGACAGAGCTTTGATTGATAGGGGAGCTAGAACTTTTATCTTGATGACGAGTGGGTGGCGGGCAGGTCAGAACCCACGAGCCAGTTGCTGACATCATTTCTCTAACTTCTAGCCCCTGGCTATGCTCCCACAGTTCTCCCAGTCTATAGGATGATCGCGCCAGAGACATGCTCTACTATATATCTACTTCCCCATTTTGTCGTTTGTGTGTTTACCACACACACTAATATCACCTATGCTGTTTGCCCAATCACACTCCTCCCCATACAGTTTCTGTGAGAATTTGAGAAATTTTTCTTTATTTAGTATGAGGGATATATAATTACTGAAACGAACTACTTTAGTTACATTTATTTATTTATTTATGTACATGTATGTAGGCCTATGTGTCATGACAAACTTTTGGGAGCTAATTTTCTCCTTCTATCGTGTGCTGCTGGGAATCTGACCCAGATTGTTAATGTTGGCCACTTGTACCCCTGGAGCAATCTTGCCTGTACAGGTGCTGAAATTTTTGGTAGCAGTTTTTATTGTTTAGTTTGTCTCTAATGAATGTTCGTTATGTAATATGACTTATTACATATTGTAATGTCTATGATATAATTGCTGTATATAATGACATTTATATTACCTATTAAATTTTTGGCTGGATGACACTCATAAATATGTTCATATCAGACATCACAGAAAAGGAAATGATTGGTCTTGGGAGCACATCAGTGAAAGGAAAGATAGAAAAATTTATTATTTACGCCTTCTTCAAAAGGGTTTCTATTTGTAAAGTTCTGGAAAGGAGCCCAAAATGCTTTGAAACAACCCAGAATGCACTTGGAAGACCTTGTCTGAGGTTTGCACTGAAGCAGTGCACATGTGGGCTACACACGTGATTCCTTCACTTGCTCCTCAGCTCTTGTTTGTTCCAGACACCATCTTCCAAGGCCAATGCAACATCCTGCTGATTCCCACACTGATACATTCTGAAGAAACAGACACAAAGAAACCATAAAAGAAACAAGTGACTTCAACTCAAGGAGTCTATGCAAAAGAACAGTAACTTGTTCAACACTTAGGTTTTTGAACATGTCCTTCATAGGCCAAAGCATTTTGTTTTGATTTGATTGTGCGAGGATATTTGATGAACAATTTGATCATGGTACTCTGATTTTTCATTCTAAAGATCTTAAAATAAGATATTGAGATGGAAAATATTAAGATATTTTCATTTTTACTGTTTTTGTTTAAGGATTTTGTGAGTTTAAGATAAGATATTGATGGTCATGGTTGACCAGTTATACTGTTTTTTACAAGCTAGCAGGTGGTAAATGGAACTCATTTCTCATCCAATTTTAAGAATTTACATGGAATTTTCTGATTGTATAAAATAATACGTCAAGAGATAATTTTGTACTTAATTCATCATAGTCAGCTAAGAACATATTTCATTATCTCTAATATTTTTCTCTATTTTTAAATTTTGGTAGCAGATTAATTAAATACAATCTACATAAGTACAGATATAAACTAATGGATTTAACCAGTTTAGAAAAAGTGTACATTTTCGCTGTTCTATAAAAAGTAAATAAGCACAGAATTGAGAATCATTTAATTAGTTTTAGTAACTAGAATAAAAGATTTAAAAATAACTCAAAAAATTGTTTGTGTGTGCAGGGGTAGCTTGGAGAGAATTGTGGGTTTCTGTGGTGATTATACTTTGTGCACCTGTTCATGGGGAAGCCAGAGGTCAACCTTGTTTTGTTTCCTCAGAAGCCACCTACCTTGTTGTTTGAGTCAGGGTCTGTCAATTGTCCAGAGCTTGAATGAATCTAAAATGGTTGACTAGGGAATTGCAAGGATTGTCCAGTCCCTGTCTTCTCAACACAATTACAAATAGAGACACCACACTCAGCTTTTGTAAGTAAAGTCTCTGTGAATTTGAGACACTCCCTGGTCCCTGTAGCAACTTATTTTCAGGCTGATATATCATATATGTTTATCTATAATCTCTGTGTGTGTGTGTGTGTGTGTGTGTGTGTGTGTGTGTGTGTGTGTGTGTCTATCTATGCATCTCTCTCTGTAAAATGTAAAACTTCCATATATAGAGAGGAATTTTTCAAAAGATAATAAAAGGCAACAATGATTGAGAATAATTCTATTATTGATGAACATGTAATACTTTTGCACTCATCTTATGCAAACTCACGAAATCCTTATGCAAAAACAGTAAAAATGAAGAAAGAAAAAAAGATCTTTTCAAACGTAACAATGTAGCACTGGGTATGTTGTACATTTTTCTGGCTGGATAAATAGTATCCAAATGGCCAAATTTGCAAAATTGGGAAGAATGAATACCAAACACTAAGCATGGTGTCAGCTTAGAATTTGGATTAATGTGACATAATCATTCTTAGAAGAACCAGCACATCACTAAATTGAAAAGAACACTAAAGAAATGTTCACAGTCAAATGTTAAAAGTTTTACTTGTCAGAATATTCAATTATCTGTACCACTGCATATTTTCATTACGATGGAATCTCAAATTAGTTCTTTTTTTGTGTCCAGAAAGAAAAAAGTGAAAGAAGATATAAAACACTGGAATGGATTTCACAACCACTTTAAATATCAATTTCAATACTAATTTGTTAAAGTCATGAGAAATGAGTGTTTAAATGTCTATGATATTAATATACTTTAATTTTATGATAATTTCTATAGCAAATTTCAAAGAACTATAGGAAGAAGAAAATATTATCATTCAGCCAATTATAGTCCATTTAACAGAAATAAATTTTATCCCCATCATTATATCTCTCACTTAAGACTAAGGTTATGCATTGAACATTACTTTTTGACAGATTTTCTTTTTTTGCCTTTTTTTTTTTACTCGCTCCACAATATGTATACCCAAATTGAAATCAGGTGTATCGTTAGCGCCGTACAGAGACTTTTTATATTTGAAGGGGGAAAAAGACAATGATATCAATCTTAAGAATAAATAAAATGAAAAAATAATGAAAATTGGAAATAATAGGGAATTGCATATCAACGTCTTTAGGCTAAAGACGGAATAATTGTTTAGAAAGACATCAGATCCTTTATAGTGCTGTAAAATAAATGATGTACTAGGATTTTATTATGTGCAGTTTCATTTAAGCATGCGTAATTACCTTTACTAGATAACTGCATTTCTGCATTAGTCAACATGTAATACACACCGTTTGTGGTTCTGGGTTAGAAATGCTCTTTCGCCATTTACTGCTCATTTATCTCCACTGGATCATTAGAACAAACTTTGGTGTTGCTTACTATTGAATGTCTTCATAGTGATCAGTAATAAATAGGGAACTGCTATTGGTTTAGTTCTGTGGTGGGTGAGGAACTGCTATTGGTTTAGTTCTGCGGTGGGCGGGGAAAACTCCGGCCAGCAAATGGCCTCCTGGGTATGCTTGTCAGGACCACCGTTGTTGTAATGTCATTGTAGCATCCCACTCCTGAGCCCACCCGCACCCCATCGCCCAAATTTCCATTCATACTGCTAGCCACCGAAATTAGCCTTTGTCTTCCCAGCCTGCTTGCATACTCTACAAATAAGCCCAGCTGCTCCCGCAGCAGGTTGTTTGCGCAAACTCCCCCGTCCTGCTCTCCAACAGGATGGCAGCCAGGGTAAAGAGTAACAGCTGGGATTGGCTTACTCTGGCATTCAAGTAATTTGGGGTGGGTCCATTCCTAACTTTATTTCATTCAGATTTATACTCCTTCCTTCTGCTGATCATTACAGACAGATAAATGATATTTTTTCCTAAAATGTTTTTCGCATCTGCTGATATATCTGTCCATTCAAGGCAGGAAAAAATTATTTTTCGGATAGCTGTCTTCGTCCCTATTTAAAGACTATTTAGAAAACAATTAAGGGAAGATGAATTAGTGTGACTTTTAGACATAATAAACAGAAGTTGTTTCATTGGTTGGATAAGGATAAAGTGAAATAATTTTTAATGTCTTCAGAATAGGGCTTGACACATAGTAATTGCTAAGTTAGTATTTGATAGGAAGGAAATAGAGAATGAGGGAAGGGAGTGAAGAAAAGAGGAAGGGAGAGAAGGAGGGAGGAAAACAGGAAGGACCCGAAAGGGGAGGGAGGATGGAGCTAGGTAGGGATGCAGAGTTGAGTAATAACTGCCTGATTGAAAACCTAACTATACCTAGGCAATTAAAACCAGTATGACATATTTAACGTTTTCTTTATTGACTTCAAAAGTAAAGGAAAATAAAATAAAATCACAAGTGGAAAAAAAAAAAGGCATTGGTCTAGGAAAGCCGTTCCACTTTCATCCATGTTGAGAAAGTTTTTGAATGTGCAAAGTCCCCTGATTCCTGCCGGTTTTGTGTGGCAACCAGGTCTGTGGCCTCTGAACAATGGTCAGGTGCCCACACACCTGCTATTTGTACTGGTTGAGGGTGGCCGTTAACAGTCTAGTGAAAAGAAAACAATTGCCTACACAGTCTGCAGTGTGAATTATTGCCTCTTGGTTCACATCACTCCATCTTAAGTTATCCTTTAGTGTCTCCAGGGCATGAGTCTTGTCGGATTGACAGATGTTTAAAGGTGCTTACTGTGGTCCTCTCTTTATGGAGATTACGGACATGGGCCATGCTCGCTCTGGTCCTGTTCCTGTTTTGCCAGTGCTTGCCAGTATTCCTTGTCACCATAATTCCTCATCCAGGAAGGCCTGCCTTGCTCACAGGAGAGTCGTGCTTTTTAATTAGCAACCTTTATTTCTCAGGGCTGCCTGTAGTTGACGTGCCTTACTTGTCAAATATGCTTTCTGTTCATTTACACTGAGATGGCTGTCAGCCCTTCTGAGAGCTTTGCATAGCCCAAGGAAAGCCAGCTTCTTTCTTCTTTTATTTATTTTATTTTACATGTGGGGTTTCTTCGTTGAAGTTAAGGGAAACCCTCTTCTATTCTTGTCAATCTGTGTAGATCCTAAAAGCCTAGTAACCACACGTGGTTGTTTTTCCAAGGAAAGACATGAACTTCAGTGAGAGATCTTTCGTCAAAATTGTATGTTTTGCTTAATTTGCCTAGCATCAGTTTTTACATTTATTATCTTCAGAAAGTTAGAAATGACAAGGCTTGCACTAGTTATAAAAAATGCTTTTAAAGTTACTTTCTCTAATATAAAATATATTGATTATTGACTCTATCTAAATAACAGTAATCAGAAAGAGACGCAAGAGATTTTTTTTCCCACTAGATTATGTATCATATATGCTTTTTATGTTTATGGGATATGTGGACCAATAAATGACATTGCTTTTTGAAATAGATATTGTGAAATTATATAATTATAGTTACTGAAATGTGAATGTAAAATTCCTTAATATGGAGAGACAGAATCTTTCTTCATAGCTAAAGTAAACAGGAGACTTTGAAAATGTCTGAGCAAATTTTTATGTGAAAAGAATCTGGAATGGTCACCACACCAGAATGGCAGAATTAAAATACCATCATGGCTGTGATTGCTTAATTTCGTAACTTTAATTTGCTGTCGTTTTGTAGATTTGCCAGTCTCTCTGAGTATTCATAGCAAGTCCTGTGTTTTAAAAAGAGGCATATAATTTCTTTCAGAAAAAAAACCATTTTTTTATTAACTCCTTGTAATTCAGACAGAAAACTAAAGGAACTCACTCTTGAGATTTTACACGTGGTAAGTACTCTGAATCTCTTCTGAATTAAAAAAGTTCTAGTCTAACCCAATTTCCTTGTAGTTCTGATTCCTTTTTTCTTCTAATACTTTGCTTCACTCAGTGCTGGGTCTCTATGTTAGTGGTACACACTTTGCACGTAGTTTTCCTTGTTTTGATACACAGGAGCAATGCTACAGGACTGTTCTGTGAGTAGTCAAACATCACCATGATAATGTTAGTTTCATGTAACTACGCTTTCTCACCTTCATACTGTCCTTTTTTATATTAATAAATTAACGAGGGCTTCAAAATTCTACACTGTGATAAAGAGATTTTAACATAAGACAGACACACCCATGTGCAATGTTCCCATTTTCTTCAGAAGGTGAAGTTTATAATCAGTAACACTAAGGAGTTTTCAGCTGTCTTCGGACTATTTATAATTTCTTCCTTACACGTTATGCGCATTGTTGAAAAGACTGAGCCTTTGCCGCTCTTTCCATGTTATTTAATGTGGCAGTCATATAAGTTTGAGGAAATGGAAAAAAATCACACACATTCATATTATTATAAAAACTGTTCCTTTTCTGAATATACTATCATTTATGCATGCATTTTTATTACTATTTTTATTTACTGTATAAATACTCATATGTTCTTATTTGCCTAGCTCCTAACACCTAACCTGCTATCAACTGAAATGATGCTTTTGCCATGTCCCGGTAGAAACTTTTAATAATATTTCTCCATGTTTTTATCCAAACATTTCTTCAGGCACTTTAATATACCTACTTTCTATAAGCAAATTGTATTCAAGGGTCAACGCTAAGTATATGCCAGCTTTGATTTATGTGGGTATTAAATATAACCCATAAATATATCAAGGTTGGCGAGGAAAATTGTCTTGCAAAATATTGCATTGCGTTCATCATCTGAACTATTCTGTTCAGGAGTCTGCAGAAATTCCTACAGAATGCAGAACAAAGGCTTCGCGTCTATTATTCATTTTATCCATTATCAGCTGTGCAGGTGATGGGAGTGCTACTTTCCTCACGATCCCGGACATCTTGCTGGGCCAACCGTTATTGTAGTTCATAGGCTTTGTAGTGGGGTAGGGCTCCCTCGGCGTCTTGCATAACACCTTCTAATATTATGAGAGTCAGTTTTCAGGGCAGAGGCTTCCAGGTCAGTTCCAGATAGATTCCTTCAAGCCCTGTGTTTAAAGTGTGACATGTTCGCAGTAATCTTTCCGTTAATTTCTAGGAGGTGACCAAGGTAGTGGCAATTCAGGGAAATTGCTCAAGCTTGACATTATTTTGTGTGTATTGTGTGATAGTCTATTGCTCTTGGGAGAAGCATTATCACATTGGGTAACATAACTCCACTTAAACTATATTCACATGCATATGTATATATTAGCATATTTATTCATATAGATATAAATTATAATACACACCTATATATGTGTGTGTGTGTGTGTATGTATGTTGTAAAAATCATGTTTCCCTATGGTATTTTCAAACACCCATGTGCTATTCCCTTCCCTCTCAATCCCCTCTTACCAATTAAAGCCTCTCCTCCCCATTTTTCCCTTTTCCCTTTGTAGCACTCATGTAATATCCTCTCTCTAGGGCCTCTTCTCCGGCATGGGTCTGTTAGACCTTTCTGTGCCTGTTGTTACTCTGTGTTGCATGCTAAGAGTGAGGATTTGGAGCTAGGAACAGTAGAAAAAGAGAACACGTGACATTTGTCTTTATGGGTCTATATCTGTCTATATAGGTCACATGACTCATTATGCTTTCTAGTTCTATCCATTTATCTGAGAATTTCATGGTTAATTTTTTTTTATAGCAAAACTAGTATTCCTTGTGCATGTGTGCCACACTTTCATTATTCAGTCATCGGTTGAAAGTCATTTGTGTTGTTTCAGTTTTCTGGCTTTTGTGAATGAACTGGCAATGTGCAGGATTGAGTCAGTATCTCTGTAGCAGGATGTCAGGGAATGGTAGAGCTGGGTCGGATAGGAGATCTACTTGGAGCTTTTTGAGATTTTCCCACAGGTCTCTACAATAGCTGCAGTAGTTTCAATCCTACTAACAGTGAGGAGAATTCCCTTTTCCTTGAACCTTGACCAACATTTGTTCTTAGTTTTATTCTCAATTTATGCATTTGAACTGAGGTAAGATAAAATTTCAAAGTTATTTCAGTTTGTATTTCAGTCATTTTCTAAGGATTATGAACGCTTTCAAAGCTGTTCCTTTGCCATTTTAATTTGTGCTTTTGAGAGCTCTCTGTTCAAATCCGTAGCACATATTTTAATTGAGTCATTGCATATACATATTTTCATAAATTTTAATGCTTATTTTTATTCACCTATAGGAAGCAGCGTATGAATAATTTTTATTTTCTCTTTATTATATAGTTATACTTTTCATTGATATTTATAATTAGAATGCTAAAAAGTATTACTTTTATTTTAAAAACCAAAGTCATAGACCAACTTGCCTTCCTTTAGCTGACTCAGAGACGGTGTCTTCATAATTGGATGTTGTCTTCTATAATGATCGTCTGTCCCTCCCTTTTTGTGGTTCATGAACTGCACATGGATTAACCCAGCTAGCCCAGTCCCAAAGGAACCGAGGATAATTAATCTTCATCTCCTTACTCTCCTCCTGCCACCGTCAGTCCATCTGCTCCTGTAGAGTGAGATAGCTGCTTAGGTGGCTGCTGCATTGTTTGTCAAACCCTTTTGTAGCCTTCGTAGTTCCATCAATGGTTTGGAAGGTGAGCATTATAGCGGGTGTTTCACGATTGATATTGTCCTTACCAGTAAGTGAATCTCCTTTGCATAGTATAAGCAGAGCGATTATTAAAAATTCAAAACATTTCTGCTTCCGTTCCTCAAAATAACACTAATGGAACAGTGCATAATGCATTTTTACAAAGATGCATTCTTGGCACGATTATGCTGTGCTCTTCAAGATTCAAGACCTGTTTATACCTTGACTTCTTGCTGTCTATCTCCTAACATTTCATTTGGTTTGATATTTAGACAGGGTCTCCTTCAGTTGCTAAGGCGGTTTCTCAAACTCATAGGCAACCAAAAACCAAAAACCAAAACCAAAACAAAAAACCCCAAAAAACAAAAACAAAAAAACCAACCTCCGGTATTCAGACATCAAGTAACTGAGATGACATGAGGTGCCATGACAACCAGCTTGCTCTGCATCTTCTTCTTCTTTTTTTTCTTTCTCCATCTTTATTAACTTGAGTATTTCTTATTTACATTTCGATTGTTATTCCCCTTCCCGGTTTCCAAGCCAACATCCCCCTAACCCCTCCCCCTCCTCTCCGTCCTCCCCTCATTGCCGCCCTCCCCCCAACAATCTAGTTCACTGGGGGTTCAGTCTTAGCAGGACCCAGGGCTTCCCCTTCCACTGATGCTCTTACTAGGATATTCATTGCTACCTATGGGGTCAGAGTCCAGGGTCAGTCCATGTATAGTCTTTAGGTAGTGGCTTAGTCCCTGGAAGCTCTGGTTGGTGCTCTGCATCTTCTTTACAGAAGACTTCTCTGGTGATACTGAACTTGAGACCTGTCCAGCATTTCTTGCCTCCAGGTCTCTGTGCTTTCTGTCTTTGCGCCTTAAAATGCCTCTTGCTCTTCTCCCCACACTCCCTGCCACTATGCTATATATTACCACCCTCCTATCTTTTCGACTTGATGTACACATAACCAGTGCACTTTGTACCTACCTCAGTTCTGTCCCAGGCATACTTTGTAAACTGAATACTGCTTTGCATCATGTTTACCTAGTCTTCCTTACCAGCAATCCAATCTTCTTTGCACAGTATACGTGGAGGGTTCATTAAAAATTCAAACATTCTGCTTCCATTCCTCAAAATAACACTAATGGAAGAATGCATAATGCATTTTTAGAGAAATGTAGAGTAAACTCGTCAGGTATAGGGACAGTACTTTATCCACTGGTACGTTTATAGGCCCTATTAGAAGACCTATGAGAAGCAGCAGTGTAATAAATATATAAAGTCATCGAATGGGCTGTGCAGGGCTAATTGGCCTCTCCACAAGAAATGTGGAGAAGTATCCACATTTTACACAAAAGATTCTTTTCTCCAGCTCAGAAGATAAACAGCCTATTCATAAATAGCTCCAGAATTACCCACAGTTATGTGCCCATATACTTAATCATCTCTATGTTGATATGACTTTTTTTTCTTATTGTGAATGAAAACTTTTCAAGCATTACTTTGTGTGAATTCCAGACTTTGCTCTGTCTGAGTTCCAGATCAATATCTTTGGCAAGACCTGGTACGTAAAGCGAGCTTGTCAAAAACTCTCAGTGGCTAACAATTTTCTCTTTCATAAAATCATTTAGTTACTAATGTATTCAAATTATAAATTCCACAAATGAAATGGAAGCTCTTTATGATCTGTGACTTGGTTACGGAAGAATACTTTGGGGGTTAGTTTTATCACTCTATGGTTAACCTCCTTAGAGTTTATATTAACCTTCATATAGGAAATGGAGATCAACATTCTCAAAGGAGGGTTATTAAATTTACGCTTGCAAGGTGAGCATTATACAGGAGCTTAAAGCATTAAAAATATGAAGATTATAATGGCTATCAAATATTTTAAATTCTAGAATATATTTACACATTTTTATTATTGTGTTTTTTATTGAAAAGATTGATTTTTAAGATATTTAAAATTTTAACCACATTAATTATTAAAACAGACAAAGTATGTTATTGGTTAGAGTCTTTGAAGACTGTTTCTTGGTATGGGTGGGATCTCTTCTAGACCTTGATTGGTAGATTGGATTTGAGTCAAGAGAAAACCAGCAAAAGGGCCTAACTGCACAACCAAGAGGGAGAAATTGACTCTCTAGTTGTGGGTTTTCAGGGAAAGTTGCACACTTGAAAAAGAGCTGGACAGTCTCTGGAACTAGTAGATCAGAGGTACTTTGTCAGCTTTTTCCCTTTAATTAAAATCTTATAGAGGCGTTAAAGTGTGACAAATTTGTGATTTTTGTAAGCATTAAAATTACCATTGCTTCTTCATCTTTTTCTGGTTAAATATTTCATTGTAGAGTTCCTGAGTTCTGAGAAGTTTGGTATTTCTTTTTGATGAAGAATTTCTGTATACAAAAGTAGGAAAAGTGAGAAAAAAAGTGCACACAGTTTAAAAAAAGATATATAATGATGGTTTACCTTGGCTAGATCACTGTAATAATCAAAGACTTATTAGTCATCATAATAAGTTTATGATGACTTTTGTCATGGCTTTTGTACACATTTAATCTGTTTCTCAAAAGATAGGAAATAGAGTCATATCCAATTAGCAGTTACAATTCATCCCAGCTTAATATAATTATTTAAATGATAGCATCACAGATTTAGAAGACCCCCTGCAGGTTGTGCAGTATTTTCCAAGGTAGTGTTTAACCCCACAGGACACAAGTGCCTTTTTCTTTTTCTTTGTCAGGCTTATCTGCTGGGCTACCTTTAAGCAGGGTTGTTCAGAAGATCTCCTGATGATTAAAAAAAAATGTTCCTTTTAGTGGTTAGATATAGTGGGTATGTCTGATGCTGCTTGTATCCTATAGCTAAAACTGGTTCCTTAAGATGTGATTGCCCCTGAAGAGCAGATGCTCCCATATTCAAGTAATGCCATGTGAATCTTCTCCTCATTTTAATTGGTCAATAAAAGGCTAGGAGAACTTATGATTGGGCTGTGAAAGGAGTAAGGTGGGACTGGAGGTTCAAGAGGAGGTCACAGATGGGAGAGAGAAGAGGATAGATGGAGACTACCATGGGCCAGAATCGCATGGTCAGGAGAAGCAGCAAGTAACAAGGGGCTTTGTAGCTGGGGAATAAGATAGAATAGTATTAGATCTGCCCAATCTAGACATTTGGCTTATCAATAAACTATCTGGATTATGTGTCTTTTATACTGGCTTATTAGAACACTAATTCCAACAACAGTTGCAGAATCTGGAGATAGTCTGTTCTAGCTTAATGTTGACCTCTGGTTTGTCTAGCAAATCTCACAGAACAAATTATTTATGATATTTAACTTAGCCCTTATGTGTTTGCCATTGAAATCCATTTTCCCTAGCACTGTATGGCTCATGCATAGTAATAGAAGCCCTAATTCATATTTGATATGATGTGCCTTTAAGGTAGATGAGTGTGGTAGATCTGTGCAAATCTCTCTCCTCTGTTTAAAAACAAATAAGAATGAAAAAGAAGTAGAGAGGGGTATAAAGGAAGTAGAAAAGTAATAACAGCATTAAGACCAATCCTGTATTCCTTTTCCAAAACTCAAATATCTGCCTTTTCCTCCCACGGTCTGGTGGCTACTCTATCTGTCCATACCTAGCACCCACCCATCTGAAGTCAATTTTTGTTAAACTCAAGTTTTCTATATTTTTCTTATCCTTCTTTTACGCTGTTTCCAGGTGCCTAGATGATGTACTTTTCTCTCAGTAAAGAATCCACAAAACCTTTCACAAGAATTGAATGTTATACTTAGGTGATATAATTAGAATATTTGTGTTCAAAATATGACTATTTTGAAGAGTCGAAATTAATGGCAAAATTAATGATAATTAGGTAAAAACTTAGGATGCTTGAAAAGTACAGCATACACAGTAAGTATAGAAGCATTTGAAAGGCAAGGCCACTTCGCCTCAGTTGTAGCTTATTGTCTGTAATGTGGCAACTGCTCCTGTAATATGGTCTAATTATGTCAGGGCAGGAATTGTGTCTGGTCCTTTGTTTTGTTTCCTTGGACTGTAATGTTTTCTTTAATGAAAGATGTTTGTTTAGTGGGCTTGTGTTGATTCAACCAAAATAAATTTTCTTTAATAGCACAAAGTCCGAAAGTGTTTTACATTTCTGAATCTTCTCATGTTTCACTGGGTATTCTTGTTAACAACTTGCTGTCTTTTGTAAGTTAGTATAGTTTTGTAGCTTGTTTTAACCAATTGAATGGAAACAAAAATTATAAACAAAATTGATGAATGCCTCCTTGAACATAACCCGGGAGCCTCATTGTTTAGAGAGTTACTGTTACATTTTCTTTCTCCTACTCCTATAGACAGTTTCAAACACATGGGCCAAGGATAAATCTTTTCTGCTGTGTCTAGAGTTATTGGTAAAGCACAACTGAATTGAATACCTGTTTGGATATGTCAAATGTGATACACATGTGTGTTTGAAACCATTGAGGATCTGGTTGTTATTTTTTTTTTCTGCCATAAATTGTCCCGTCTTGACTGACAACTGGCAACATACTTGTTCACAAAGACAATATTTTGGCAATTAAATATGACTAAGTAAACTGTTTTCTCAGCAATAGGATCTGATGTTTTTTGAAATTTCCTTGGTTTCTGTTGTTATCTCTTCCTTTTCATTTTTGATTTTGATAATTTCGATACTGTCTCTGTGCCCTCTGGTTAGTCTGGCTAAGGGTTTATCTATCTTGTTGATTTTAGCAAAGAACCAGCCCCTGGTTTTGTTGATTCCTATATAGTTCTCTATGTTTATACTTGGTTGATTTCAGCGCTGAGTTTGATTATGTCCTGCAGTCTATTCCTCTTGGGTGAGCTTCTTTTTAAACGTTCTAAAGCTTTCAGGTGTGCTGTCAAGCTGCTAATGTATGCTTTCTCCAGTTTCTTTTTGCAGACACTCAGAGCTATGAGTTTTCCTCTTAGCACTGCTTTCATTGTGTCCCATAAATTTTGGTATGTTGTGCCTTCATTTTCATTAACTTCTAGAAAGTCTTTAATTTCCTTTTATTTCTTCCTTGACTAAGTTGTCATTGAGTAGAGCGTTGTTCAGCTTCCGTGTGTATGTGGGCTTTCTGTCATTTTTGTTGTTATTGAAGACCAGGCTTAGTCCGTGGTGATCTGATAGGATTCATGGGGATTATTTCAGTCTTCTTGTACCTGTTGAAGCCTGTTTTGTGATCGATTACATGGCTACTTTGCAGAAGGTACCATGAGGTACTGAGAAGAAGGTATATTCTTTTGTTTTAGGATGAAATGCTTTATAGATATCTGCTAAATACATTTGGTTCGTACTTCTGTCAGTTTCACTGTTTCTGTTTAGCTTCTGTTTCCATGATCTGTCCATTGATGAGAGTGGGTTGCTGAAGTCCCCCTATTATTGTGTGAGGTGCATGCGTGCTTTGATCTGTAGTAAAATTTCTTTTATGAATGTGGGTGCCCTTGCATTTGGAGCATATATGTTCAGAATTGAGAGTCCTTGTTGGATTTTTTCCTTTGATGAGTATGATGTGTCCTTCCTTATCTTTTTTGATAACTTATGGTTGAAAGTCGATTTTATTCGATATTAGGATGGCTACTCCAGCTTGTTTCTTTGGACCATTTGCTTGGAATTGTTTTCCCAGTCTTTTACTCTTGGGGACTGTATGACATCTGTCCAGGATCTTCTAGCTTTCATAGTCTCTGAAGAGATGTCTGGTGTAATTCCAATAGGTCTGCCTTTATATGTTACCTGACCTTTTCTCTTACTGCTTTTAATATTATATATATATATATATATATATATATATATATATATATATATATATATATATATATATATATGCTTTCTTTGTTTTGTGCATTTGGTGTTCTGAATATTATGTGACAGGAAGAATTTCTTTTCTGGCCCAATCTATTTGGAGTTCTGTAGGCTTCTTGTATGTTCATGGGCATCTCTTTCTTTAGGTTAGGGAAGTTTTCTTCTATTATATTGCTGAAGATATTTACTGGCCCTTTAAGTTGGGAATCTTTGCTTTCTTCTATACCTATTATCCTTAGGTTTGATCTTCTCATTGTGTCCTGGATTCACTGGATATTTGGGGTTAAGAGCTTTTTGCATTTTGCATTTTTGTTGACTGTTGTGTCAATGTTTTCTATGATATCTTCTTCAACTGACATTCTCTCTTCTGTCTCTTGTATTCTGTTGGTGATGCTTATGTCTATGACTCCTGATCTATTCCTAGGTTTTTTATCTTCAGGTTTGTCTCCCTTTGTGATTTATTTATTGTTTCTATTTCCATTTTTAGGTCATGGTTTATTTTCTTCAATTCCTTTACTGGTTTGGTTGTGTTTTCCTGTAATTCTTTAAGTGGTTTTTATTGTTATAGTTCTTGTTTCCTCTTTAAGGGTTTCTATCTGATTACCTGCCTTTTCCTGTATTTCTTTAAGGGAGTCATTTATGTCCTCCTAAAGTCCTCTAACATCATCACGAGATGTGACTTTAAATCAGAATCTTTGTTTTCCGTTGTGTTGGCGTATGCAAGTCTTGCTATGGTGGGAGATCTGTGTTCTGATGATGTCAAGTGGCCTTGGTTTCTGTTGCTTAGGTTCTTATACTTGCTTCTTGACATCTGGTTATGTCTGGTGTTAGCTGGTCTCTGACAGTGGCTTGACCCTTCTGTAAGCCTGTGTGTCAGCACTCCTGGAAAACCAGTTCTTTCTTGGCTGAATTTGGGTCCAGAGAACTGTGGCACAGGGTCAGCTCCGAGCATAGACAGAAACTGGAAGCCCCCAATGCCTTCATTAATTTCTATCATTATTTATTTTCCTGATTTCATGAAATGTGAGGAGTTTGACTTACTTACATGATCTCATTTTTATAAAAATAAAATAAAACTCTCATTTGAAGCATTACAAAGGGCTGGGGTGTGTTTTTTAGTAGAAGATTGCTGAGTTACCACACCCTCCTGGATTCTTCTGCTGCAGCAACTAAAAAACAAATGAAAAAGCAAAATAAGAAGCTTGAGTACGGAGGGAAGCTCTGAACTGGGCATTTAACTTGGTATGTAGTAGGTATGATATAGATCCTTGGGGATTTTAGTCAGCAAGAACTGCATTTTTTGTTTTTTCCTTTGAGCAAAAGAAACTGCATGGTAGAGGAAGCAACCCTCCTCACTTCCTCCTCACTTCCACCTCACTTCCTCCTGACTTCCTCCTGACTTCTTCCTCACTTCTGCCTCACTTCTTCCTCACTTCTGCCCCCCATTTTCTCATCACTTCCATTTGTCTATCTCACATTCTTGTATTTTGCTTAGACATTCGATGATGATTACCAACTTCTGTTCTTCATTTCAATATGTGGATATTTTGTATCTCAATTTCTCTAAAAGATATCTCATCCTTAGAAATGATTTGATTTAAAAAGTAAAATTGTTTTATATTTTTAATGGAAATCAGTGGGAAACCAAGATGAAATATTTAGTTTTCAGAGCAAAAGAAGTTGTCTTTGGCAAACAGAATTCTCTGAAAGGTATGTTAAGTTAAACGAACGGACTTTCAGAGTTTGTTTCTGTCTTTTCTGAACTACTAATTTTAAGTTTATGAAATCCTTGCATACATTTGACTGCTTGGTGTTAGGACCAAAAGTTTTTGTTCTAAACAGTTGAAAAAGGGACTGTAGATGACAAAAGAATAATTAACACGGAAAACTGATACACTTAATGCAAGAGCATTGCTAATCGTATTCTCCACTGATTATTTTTAGACCTGAATGCTTGTTCTCATGTTTCTGTAAGTCTGTTGCTCTATGCAGATGGTAAATAGGGCTCTTGTTGGTTCAGTGTTGGATGAAACGAGTAAAGAAAGGGTACTTTATAAAACAGTAACCAATTCATATTGTATTGTGGTTTTACAGTGGTCTCCTTAAAACAGTGCGATACTGTTAGCCTTGTGGTTAGCTTTCATAAAGTTTCATTCAGAGAGGAGAATTGATAATTCTTTCCTATGCATTATTTCTGTATATCATTAGTTGTTTTCCTTTATTTTATTTTCTTGTTAGGAGGAAGGCAGGATGGGTGAAACGCATTCAATGGATGCAGAGAAAGGACAAGTCTCCATTGCTTTCAGAGTGGATGAGAGTTACTGATATTAGGCCACTTTTCCCATCTGAATAAAAGTAGCCATTATTAAACATCTATTTTGTGGTCAGAGCTCTAAATGACCAGTGAAAAACCATAACATTTTATTATCCGCTCATCAACTAAAAAAGGGTCAGTTTAATAAAGACATATAGCCAACAGATGACATGTCTATACGCTGAGTTTACTGGGTTCTTAGGAGAAGGCTTTAAAGGATTGTTCACACTTAGTATATCAAAATGCCTTCCCCAATGGTAGGAAGGCTGCTCTTCATCCTATTTTTCTGAATGAAGCACTAGCTATGGGAAATGTTACAAGGATGGAGAACTCTTACTTATGAGGTTACCGTGTGAACTCCAAAGCATCAAATCTAAAGACTTGGTCCTCTGAGTTGGAGTGTGCCTATCCTAGAAACAGATGCTTATCTGACTTACCAGCCCATGGAAACACTTGGAGCCCTCTGGTTCTTAATACTATGCAAATAAGGTTTTAGTAGAACAAACAAACATCCAAGCTTACTTTTAGTATTAGAAAGGAAGTGGGACTGAGGGAGAAGATTTTGCTTGCCTGGTTTTCTGGTTAGTTGAAGTAGAGTCATATATAGCTGTGTCACCTCCAATATTGACTATTAATCCTGTGTTTCAGTCTGTTCAGAATTGAGTTAATTTAAACATTACATTTAATGTTCGTATTACAGAGCGAGGCATAGCACAACCTTAAAATTGTAAGCATGAAAATTAGCAATAGCATGACAGCACAGTTAAGGAAGGAAATGCTTTACTGTGAGGATCTGTAGAAAATCTAATAGAATTACTGCCCGGATTAAGTTTATATTTCTGTGGGAGGAATAGACTCTTCTCTCTTCTCCTTTCCTTCCCTTCTCTCCTATCCTCTCTTCACTTTTTCCTCTCCACCCCCATCCAGCCTCCTCTGACTTTACTTTTTGAATAGTATGCAGAGTGAAATTAAATATTAAATCAAGCAGTTTCAGGCCAGAGCACTGCAGGGATTCTCACACACAGTGTGTCAGGGAGAATGTCTCTGGTAAAGTGGTATTCAAGTAGATATTAAGGGAAATGACATAAGTGATGTCAGAGAACATCATAGGTAGAAGAACTGCAAGTGAATGCTTTGTACATCTGTCATCCTTAACTTTAACAATAAAGTAATCTCTGCCACTGACTTATTCTCCCAAATAGAAGCCTTCCTGTCAGATACTTAAAAGAACGTGTTGGTTCACACCCAAGACATATCCCAAATTCACATAATGCAGTCACAAAAAAGAAAAGGCAAAAGCTGGGTAGTGGTGGCATATGCCTTCGATCCTAGCACTTAGGAGGCACAGGCATGTGCATCTATGAGTTCAAGCCCTGTCTGGTCTACAGAGCTAGTTTTAGGACACCACAGCTACAAAGGGAAATCCTGTCTAGAAAAAGCCACCACCACCACAACCACCACCAATAGCAATAACGTCAACACAAAGAGACAGAGAAAGAAATGACAAAAGAAAAAGAAAAAGAAAAGAACAAAATTCCACCAGAATAGGTAGCTTTTATAAGGAAGCAGGACTGACCAGTCATCCATGTATGTGAGCAGAGACATTTTAGTTTGGTTTAGTCTCTCTAGCTTGTTTTTGTTTTGTTTTGTTTTGTTCTTTCTTGTTTGCTCTCATGATAAAAACTTCCTTGTCAAGAAAAAATATATATTATAGTTTGTGGTTTATTTGACTCACAGTCAAGTTTAAAAACTCTACAAAAGTACTTTGACTTATTTTTAGTTCACTGTATAGCATTCACATGGCTGTACTGAAAATCTATTAGATGATTAATACAAACATTTCTTTTAACTATCATTTTGAAAATATTTCATTTTCAGATTAACTGGGTAGGGATCAAATATTAATTTTACTTTATATGAATGGGTAAAAATACATATTTAATTTCAAGAAGGAAATAACCTGTTGGGTGTGGTGGCCCACACATTTAATCCCAGTACTCAGGAGGCAGAGGCAGGTAGAGCTCTTTTGAGTTCAACATCAGCCTGGACTGTAAAGTGAGTCTAGGAGAGCCAGGGCTATACAGAGAAACCCTGTGTCAAAGAAACCAAAAGAAGAGAAAGAAATAACAATCTGTAATGCCAGATTGTTTTTCATGAGTCTTATGTCACAGAGAAAACACGTGACTTGACAAATGAAAATGACCACTTGAGTGTTGCTTGTCACTCATGGCTGGAAAGATCCAACCACCTTAAAGAATGGGCTGGTGTGATTTTTGTTAGCATCATAAGCTAGAATTTTGGTATTTCCTCCAGGATAGAATAATTACTTCTATTCAGAATAGTCTACTTCAGTCAAACTTTAAAACTCAGTGAAAAACCAGCCACCTACAAAACTTTTCATAATTTAAGTGTCATACGATGTGATCACTTGTCTTTGAAAACATGAAGACTGAGACAAGTTAGGAACATACATTTGTTAAGGAACACACATATTACTGAGAAATTATTACACATATTACACTTTTTCTCTTATTAAATAGAATTTATATCTTTAAATTGAATCATCAACCCATTTTATAAAGTTGGAATTGATGCACATGACTTCTACATAACCTGTTTGTATTGCTGGTGTAGCAACCTTCATGATGGTGCTGTATGATAAAATATTTATGTAATGAAAGAGAGAAGATATAGAAACAATAACATCCTGTTTAAGTGACACAAAACTGTCAACAGTAATTCTATACTTTCTCAAAACCTGTAGTTGCTTTCCAGGTCTTTTGTTTTACGTATTGGCAAACTTACCTTAAGTTCTTCAAATGAAAGAAATTTTAAGCTACAATTTGCACCACCATCTATTAATTCTAACATGGTTTATCAAACAATGACATGACATTTCTACCAACTGTGAAAGCGTTTTGGATCTGTAACTATTTTGGGTTGATATCATTTGAAACATTTGATTAATATACTATTGGTTCTGCAGAAAGATTCAAAGCTTTGTATATACATTAAATATGTGACATAATCATCAAACAATTCATGTGTTTCTGAGGGACAACATGACTGCAAGTTACAATACTGCTCATGAAGAGAAAAATTGACCAATCAATTTTGGTTTATCATCATGATTTATTATACTCTACAGAAGAACTAAGAAGGTTGTCCTTAAGAACAATGAATTCCTACAGTTTGGTATTTGTATTATAATGAAAAGGTGCATCCTTTGGACAAAAACATGAAAAAGCTCATGCATATAAATTAGTTTTTAAGGGTAATGAGATTATAGATATTTTAGTGCTCCTTTTAGAAACCCTTTACCATTTTGGTTTTAGACCTCTTCCTCTTACTTTATGCATTTAAGCGCTTTGCCTGCATATATATATATATATATATATATATATATATATATATATATATATATATATATAATGTTTCTACTGCCCATGGCATTCAGGAAGAAGGATCCCATGATGCCGGGCTTACAGATGGTGATAAAGCACCTTATGGATGCTGGGAAAAGAACCTAGGTCCTCTGCGAAAGCAACAAGTGCTGTTAAGCACTGAGACGCCTCTTCAAGGCTCCTCAGACATTCCTTTTAATGCTATTAAAAATGATACAGTAATACAGATTAAAAATAACACAGTGATATGAGCCTCAACGAAAAGTGACAATTTACAGGTTGACAAATGTCACCATCCCTTAATTGTTCATCAAGCACTCATTCTGTCAA
Organism: Rattus norvegicus; assembly: GCF_021556685.1. Lineage (NCBI taxonomy): Eukaryota > Metazoa > Chordata > Mammalia > Rodentia > Muridae > Rattus > Rattus norvegicus. The sequence goes on along the minus strand of NC_141537.1, from coordinate 21,455,731 downwards.
CTCCCTTTCGGTGCTGTTGAATGCAGCTGAAACGTTTGCCTGGAATGTCTATCTGCTCATCTGTACTTCTGAGTAAAGCTTCCAAGGGCTTCCAAGTCTTCCCAGGATAAAACCCCTAATGTGATTTCCAAGGCTCTGCTTGCTGAGATAGATGCCTTGTGCCATTTCACCATCATTCCCAAGAGTCTGCTACTTTATCTCCTGGAGAATTTCTTTCTGCTTTACCTTGTGCCTTTCCATGTTCTCTTCATTGCCACTCCTTCTCTTTCCTAGATCCTATTCAGCCTTCAGAATTTAGCTTCAAAGTCAGTTTCTCAGGGAAGGTCCTGTGGGTTTTCCCCTTTGATCACTGAAAACCTTCTGTTTCTTGTTTGTTATAAAACGGGGTCTTACTATGTATTCCTACATGGCCTGGAACTCACAATAGAAAGCCTTGAATACACAGAGTTCCCTCTGCCTCTTGAGTACTAGAATTAAAGGCATGTATCACCATGTTTAGCAGTGATGTGTGTGTATGTGATATAATATCTATCATATATATATGTATATATCTGTGTGTGTATAAAATGAATGATTATATATGTGTATATACATAAATAGAACATAATCTAATAAACCAGCTTACATTTCATTGCACACTAAAGCAGCAGACTAAAAATTATGGATTTTGAAATTTCTACACATAGCTAATAACAAGGATAGACCATTGAAGTTTTTTAATTTACTCCATTTAATTCTTTCTGCCACTCCTGTTTGTATCTAAAGGTTCTTTGAGATAATTGCTAGGGCTGGTTGATTGCTCAGCAGTTAAAAACACATATTTCTATTGTAAAAACTGATGTGATTTTTACCATTAGCATTAGTAGACTCATAAGACTTTTAAAACTCCAGATCCAGGCAATCCATCACAGTCCATCACTTTTTTTTGTTTGTTTTTGTTTTTGGCCGGCACTATTACGTGCACTCATGTACACACACACACACACACACACACACACACACACACACGTGCACACGTGCATGCACGAGCACACACATCTTAAAAATTTGTAAGAGAAAAAGTCCTCAGTGATGTGGAGAAGATACTTAAAACATTCAGCATCGACACCGCCCGGATCTAAAGGGACCTGATCAAATAGCTCCCTGCACCCAAATCCTGTGGGAGGGAGAGCTAGACCTTCAGAGGGGCAGACACACCTCAGAAGCCAGAGGAGACTACTCTTTGCCCACATTTCTGAATCTAGAGGAAAACACCTAGCACCATCTGGGCTCCCTGTGCACAGGGTCCTGAGAGAAGGTGGAGCAGGCCCTATGGTTGCTGCCTTCACGGAGAGCTGAAACCTGGCTCTGTGGAGTGACTTCAGGCCTGATACCAGAGGTAAGACCAACTTTTCTGCTCCAAGTGACCTCCCTGGTAGACTCAGGACACACGCCCACAGGAACACCTGAAGACCAGTAGACAGGAACGACTACACGCCTGAAAGCAGAACACTCTGTTCCCATAACAAGCTGAAAGAGAACAGGAAAACAGGTCTACAGCACTCCTGACACACACGCCTGTAGGATGGTCTAACCACTGTCAGAAATAGTAGAACAAGGTAACACCAGAGACAACGTGATGGCAAGAGTCAAGTGCAGGAACCCAAGCAACAGAAACCAAGACTACATGGCATCATTGGAACCCAGTTCTCCCACCAAAGCAAACACTGAATATTCAAACACACCAGAAAAGCAAAATATAGATTTTAAATCACATTTGATCATGATGATGGAGGACAGCATTTTTAGCAAATGGTGCTGGTTCAACTGGTGGTCAGCATGTGGAAGAATACAGATTGATCCATTCTTATCACCCTGTATAAAGTTTAAGTCCAAGTGGATCAAGGACCTCTACATCAAACCAGATACACTCAAACTAATAGAAGAAAAAGTGGGGAAGCATCTCAAACACATGGGCACTGGAGAAAATTTTCTCAACAAAACACCAATGGCTTATGCTCTAAGATCAAGAATTGACAAATGGGATCTCATAAAACTGCAAAGCTTTTGTAAGGCAAAGGACACTGTTGTTTGGACAAAATGGCAACAAACAGATTGGGAAAAGATTTTTACCAATCCTACAACTGATAGAGGGCTTATATCCAAAATATACAAGGAAATCATGAAGTTAGGCTGCAGGGAGACAAATAACCCTATTAAAAATGGGGTTCAGAGCTAAACAAAGAATTCACAGCTGAGGAATGCCAATGGCTGAGAAGCACCTAAAGAAATGTTCAACATCTTTAGTCATAAGGGAAATGCAAATCAAAACAACACTGAGATTCTACCTCACACCAGCCAGAATGGCTAAGATCAAAAACTCCGGTGACAGCAGATGCTGGAGAAAAAGGAACACTCCTCCATTGTTGGTGGGATTGCAGACTGGTACAACCATTCTGGAAATCAGTCTGGAGATTCCTCAGAAAATTGGACATTGAACTACCTGCGGACCCAGCTATACCTCTCTTGGGCATATACCCAAAAGATGCCCCAACATATTAAAAAAACACGTGCTCCACTATGTTCATAGCAGCCTTATTTATAATAGCCAGAAGCTGGAAAGAACCCAGATGCCCTTCAACAGAGGAATGGATACAGAAAATGTGGTACATCTACACAATGGAATACTACTCAGCTATCAAAAACAATGACTTTATGAAATGCATAGGCAAATGGATGGAACTGGAAAATATCATCCTGAGTGAGGTAACCCAATCACAGGAAAACACACATGGTATGCACTCATTGATAAGTGACTATTAGCCCAAATGCTTGAATTACCCTAAATGCACAGGACACATGAAACTCAAGAAGGATGACCAAAATGCGAATGCTTCATTCCTTCTATAAAAGGGGAACAAGAATACCCTTGGGAGGGAATAGGGAGGCAAAGTTTAGAACAGAGGCTGAAGGAACACCCATTCAGAACCTGCTCCACATGTGGCCCATACATATACAGCCACCAAACTAGATAAGATGGATGAAGCAAAGAAGTGCAGGCTGACAGGAGCCGGATGTAGACCTCTCCTGAGAGACACAGCCAGAATATGGCAAATACAATGGCGAATGCCAGCAGCAAACCCCTGAACTCAGAATGGGACCCCTGTTGAAGGATTCAGAGAAAGGACTGGAAGAGCTTGAACGAGCTTGAGACTCCATATGAACAACAATGCCAACCAACCAGAGCTTCCAGGGACTAAGCCACTACCCAATGTCTATACATAGACTGACCCTGGGCTCCAACCTCATAGGTAGCAATGAATAGCCTAGTAAGATCACCAGTGGAAGGGGAAGCCCTTATCCTGCCAAGGCTGGACCCCTAGTGAATGGGATTCTTGGGGGGAGGGCAGTAATGGGGGGAGGATGGGGAGGGGAACACCCAGCTAGAAGGGGAGGGGGAGGGGTCATGTGGCCGGGAAACCAGGAAAGGGAATAACAATCGAAATGTAAATAAGAAATACCCAAGTTAATAAAGATGGAGAAAAACAAACATTCAGTATCTCTTTCTTGAAATTTAGACTGACAGCATGGCCCCAGTCTTTCTAGTGATCATGGTTTATTATATATTCAGAGAAAGAAACTGAATTTCATTGAAAAAAGACGGGCAAAGCATACTGTTTGTTCTCTTGTGGACATAATAGTTGTCTGAATCTCTACTTTTTTAAGGTTATGTATGTTAGATTTTCAGTTATTTCACATGAGGATGATTCAAATACAGAATCAAAGGAGCCCGGGGCAGGCCCTCAGCATTTTCTCAGCTGTTGGTACAGCATTCACCTCTAAGCTCCTTTAAAAGGGCCATCCTTCTGAACTATTTTCTGTTTTATTTCAGCAAGCAGAACGTGGCATTATTGTCACCCATGTGCACTTAGGACTAAAGGAAGAACTGAGAGCATTACCGCCATCATTGCACTTCCCAAAACCTAGCTTCCGGGAAAGAAAATAAAACCATTCAGTTTTTAGCTTTAACTTCACAAAGTTCGTGGAATCTCAGCTTAACAATCTTGTTCTCAATCTAATATTAGTCACACAATATGCAGATGAATGCACATATTTTAAAATAAGAAGGCCAAATATTTTTGAAAATACTGTATTTCCAACATAGCAGATATCCCATCATCAATTTGAGGTTTTTAAAAAGAGTGACTGATTCGTTGCTTGATTGTATAGATGTGTGTAGTATGCTTGTGCCCATGTGCTTTTTGTGGTTCCTTGCACAATAGATGAGTGTGAAGGCCAAGGGTTGACATGGAAATGTAATGTCTTTTTTAATCACTTCTTTATGTTAATTTTTGAGGCACAATCTGTCCCGTAACTAGGACCTAGCCTTGACCCTGAAAACCTACCTAAAATAACATTATATTTATGAAACAAGTTGCACTTATATATTTTGGAATATATATATGCTTGTAACAACAATCAATGAAAAAAGAGGGATTTTATATGCATGAATTTTAAAAAAGAGTAAAGATAGGTACATGGGAGGGATTGGTGGCAGAGAAGGCACAGGGAAATATGTAATTAATAATTGTTGAATTATAATATGAAAAATAGTAATAAACACGATTAAATATTTTTAGATATGAAGATTAACCTAGTGAAAAATGTCCTTCCTTTATATACTTATTCAACGAAGAGGCATAGCACACTGGAGAGACCATTTTTCGGCTTAGCGTACTATCCCCAGTTTGTCTGTTCTCGTACATTGCCTTCAGATTGATCTGTCAGTCTTCTTGCAACCCCACATTCTACTCATTTCTGCCTGTCTGCCCTTTTTTCAGCTGATGCCCCCTGTTGAGCAAAAGGCATTCTTTGATTTGTTTGTTTAAGGTGTACAATTTCTTGAGACTCTCTGATATGCTCCCAATAATTGACATATTCTGTTCTTGATAACTCCTGGACTATTATGTTTTTAGGTTGATTTATTCATTATTTGAAGTAACCTTTGAAGCCACACTCAGATTTTAGTAGGTGCGCATTGAGTTGCATTTCTTTATGAAGAACTGTGGCTTCATCTTTGTTGGAAAGATGAAAGAAGAAAAGGCTATGGCCATACCACCCTGAACGCGCCCGATCTTGTCTGATCTCGGAAGCTAAGCAGGGTCGGTCCTGGTTAGTACTTGGATGGGAGACCGCCTGGGAATACTGGGTGCTGTAGGCTTTGGGGTTGGGGATTTAGCTCAGTGGTAGAGCGCTTGCCTAGCAAGCGCAAGGCCCTGGGTTCGGTCCCCAGCTCCGAAAAAAAGAAAAGAAAAAAAAAAAAAGAAGAAAAGGAAGTAAAGATCAGCATCAAAGGAGTTTTCAAATGAGTCTGTGATGCAATCACACAAGATTGATGCGAAACTGATGCTTATCATGATATGGAGCATTCTATAAACTTATCTTGTAAAACGTTTATTGTTTTAAAAATGTCTGTTAATATACATGGGTTTACCCCTCAAATTTAGAGACAATTAAAAATTGCGATATTAACCACTTCTTGTTTGGAAACACCCACAGTCTCCAACACGGACTGACAAAGCTTCATGCGAATCAGGCTGTACCTTGAAGTAAAGGTTTGATTTATTAGGTTTATTTCATTCAGTCGTTCTGATATTTTCATAGCATCAGCTGGTTGTGTGAAAATGGGATACATGCACATTGTTAAGTAGCAAGCAAGTAATACCCAGAACATATATTTGTTTGATTTGATTTAATTTGATTGAACTTGGATAGAACTATTTTCAACTTAAATTCAATTACTCAGGACCAACCATGTAAGCATTTAATGCCTCTATGTCAAGTTTGGGGCAAAGCTAGGTTACTTGCATTTGAACACTTGGTATAAATGAACTATTTTGGCGTCTGTTCGTTTCAAATGATTAAATTGTTTCTCTCCTGTGTCTCATAGTCACATAGTAACTTTTGAAAACACTTTACCCTCTAGGTGGGATAACTAGTTCCATAGCTTCTTAATGAAAGGAACATTGTGCTACATGTAGCTAATGTCTCCTCTAGATTTACTGTTTTAGCAAAGAGCCAGAAGTGGAAAATATTAAGCATTAGCAACTTACAATGACATCATTCTGTGTTTAATTAAAATGTGTCCTCTATTTCACCAAGGTGTTCGCTTCATACAGCCTTATCTGATTTCACTTCTCTTAAACTATTTTTAGTTTTCATATTTGATACTTAATTTCTGAAGACTAATGAAATGGTACCTCAAAACATTTAGGAAAATTGAACTCAGGAATATCTTGCATAAATTTTATCTTTGGAGAATCTGTTTATAAGGAAAAAATTATACTGTTTCTTATACATCACTTAGCCGTGTATATTAAGTGCCACATACTTTTAGGTCCTATGGATAGAAAGGTATATAACACAAGAAGAAAAAAATGACATAAAATTAAGTTCATGACTTATGATGGAACAAATGCTGAAAGACATTGAAGCATCAATAGTTCCCATAGGCTTTCTGACCATACCATTTCCATGCAGTTGACCCCTTTAATACAAGGTTTCCCTAATCCCTGTGTAACCTCTGCAGTACTTGAAGCATCAGACTGGTGTTCTTAATCCAGGATTGTCAGTGAGGCTGTGTAATAGCATCATCTCACCATTGATATAGATACAGAAACACTGAGCAGAATATATATATGGGCAAGCAAAACATGGATGAAAAAAAACCCACAAATTTACCTTATAAAAGACATTTTGATGTTTTCTTTCAATAGACTACAATGGGATATATAGATACTATTTTGCTTATTGGTTTTTGTTTTTGTTTTATCTATTGAGAAAGGGTCTCTTTAGCTCTGGCTGTTCAGTAACTCACTATGTAGACCAGGCTAGCCTCAAACTCAGGGATCCACCTGCATCTGCCTGCCAAGTGCTGGGATTAAATGTCTTAGCTCTGTTTTTTTGCTCATGTGATAGTAAGATATCAATGTTAGAATAAATATATGGATTCATCTCTAGTAAGGAATATAGTTATTTCTTAAGTGAACAATGGTACTGATAACTCTAAGTTGAGCATTATCATTCTGTCTCATAGAGTCAAATGGTCAGTAAGTGAATTGGTCTACCCATTGGTCTATTCATTCACTGAGATATTTGACTAGCATGTGGTGTTAAGTGGGCAAGCTATAATCAGGGCAAATAAAAGGAATGCTGGTGCAGAAACTTTAAGGTGAGAAAGATTCCTATATTCCTTCTTGTCAGCAGTCATTTCACCTAATTAGACTGACTCTTGATAGCTGTACTTCTGTGCCTAGAATGATTTTCGGGAGCACCCAACAATATTCACAGGTTCAGAAAAATATTGAAAGATCCAAATTGCACAAAGGAGATTGAAAATCACTAGAATTGGATAGAAGAGAGACTGATGGAATCATGGATTTGAATGAGGAGCTGGGCATTGCTGAGTAACTCAATGCTGGAGATGGGCAAAGCCAGGACAGAAAGATGGCTGGTAGGCCACGTTTTCTTATAGAACAGTTATTCTTATAGTATGCACATATACATATCAGAGATAGAGAAATAAAGTTTTCCCTTATACATACATATTATATAGTTAAATTACAATAGTGTTTGTGTGTTTCTGTCCGTGTCCGTGTCTGTGTGTGTGTGTGTGTGTGTGTGTGTGTGTCTGTGTGTCTGTGTGTCTGTGTGTCTGTGTGTCTGTGTGTTTGTCTGTATCTGTCTCACTATCACCTGTGTTGATTCACTAAGGGATCCTGGAAGTAATGACACTTAAATAGCAATACCTTTATTCACCAAATACCAATCTTATTAAAAAGAATTAAGGATCCTTGTAGAAGTGGTTTGACTAAAACATAGAAAACATAAGATGAATCTTAAATATTCATGTACAAATGAAGAATGGAAGGAAAGCAGGGAGGAATACAAGTAAGAGATTAAGAAATGGATCCCTCCATCTCTGGAGGACTGGAAAAATATGTAAGATCGATGAAATGTGTTATACACACACACACACACACACACACACACACACACTATTGGGATCACATTGAATTTTAGAAGTAATCACTAGACAGTGGATTTCTCCTCTTAAGATGAGAGTATGGTGTTGAGCAATTTAAAGTTGATTTAAATACATAGACAAACATAGGCCTAGGAAGGAGAAACGTGTATTATGAAATAATCCTTACTGCCCACTTTAAAATATTTTTCAAACTCAATTCATGGGAGTCATCTGATAAAATTTTGATGTGACATAAAATGCTAGGCTATCTAAATTACATACCCTAACAGACAACTGGCAAGGCTGTGTGTTCCCTGTCTGCCCCACAGTGCTATAATTATTTCATTAACCTAGGAGGTAGTTTTATTAATCTTTGAAATTCCATCACTGATTAGCCTGATTCCCTTTCCACATTTCAATCACCATCCTTGGAAATAGTCCCTTTGTTTACACACATTTGGCACAATTCCCACCTCCTAATTTGATCACCTGCACCTGGAAAAACTGGTAATTTCATTCGACAACTCAGGTGCCCTCATTAAGGAACAAAGCGTTACATAAATGCTACCGAACAAATTTGAATTGTTCTCGCATGAGCGCCCCACTTTCCGACACACAGTATGTTCTGTGAAAAACACAACACAATCGTATCTTTTGGCCGAGAGTAGAAACACTCCATACTGTCTAGAGGAAAACACTGTGGAACTGGAATGAGCTGGCAATGTTCTTTCCATTTTTGGCATAGTTCAACACGAAGGACAACCTCTGCCACCAAAGTGGCTGGCATGATTCTGTGTTAAAAGACAGCTGGCTTATGGACCTTTAAACACATGCATCGGCTTTCCCCAAATGTGAAATGAAACAGTTTTGCTTGTGACTTTCGCCATTGAAATATAATTTTGAGAACTATTCATATGCTGTACACAGAATTTGCACAACTCCACTTATGGACTGCGTTTTATGCTATGAATTGCCACGGTCCGTTTTGACAAGTTTTAAAATATAGTTGTTTCCCCTGCAAGGTGTGTGTGTAGCTCTGACTTGATCCTCGTTTTTAGATGCAGACTTGATTCTCAGGGTCGCCCTACTCCATTAGGGAACCGTTCAAGCTGTAGTGAGTTGCAATATAATCCAAATCTATAGCTTCCTCTTGTACCTCTTGGTAATGAAGTGGTCGTGAAATCTTCAAGGCAGGAAATCAGTGCTCATCAGTCATTTTCCCTGCTGCTTCTTACCTTCAAGACGAAGTCACCAGGTGCTATTGGCTGTGTATCCAGAGTAGGGAATTCTCTTAATCCATGCTTTGTTGTCTGTTCCTGCAGTCCCTATCTTTACTGTGGACTATGTACTTCTACCTGGCTCCAGATTCTCCCTGTTCTCTGAATACCCTTCCCCTTCCCTCTCCTCGTCCTCTTTCTCATTCTTTTCACCTCTTCTCCTCCCCTTTCTTTCGTTTTTCCTCCTCTCCCACCCAGCCTTTTGACTTCTCACTCTTCTTAGCTTAGAGAGCTGATTCTCCCTTCACATCTGATGGCTCACTACTGTCTAGTGAGTACATTTAGTCAACAAAGTACCCCCAAAGTTAGGACAAATCATCTTGACTTCTGTTTACCACGAACACCTGCTTCTCTGGTATTCCAGAAACCTTTACCTCTTGCAGATACATTTTGAAAATATCCGCTTGACTTTGTCATCGTTAGCAAATATCTTTCTCTGTTTTCTAGATATCCTCCACTTCTGCCTCACATCCCTAATTGATTAGGATTTACTTCCACCTGCTCTTCCTATTTTAGCCACTTCCTCCGTGAAAATTGCTCCCAATTTCCATACCATCATCTGAGTCACTTTCATGAAATTTAATCGTGTACACCAACCACATACTATTAAATATGTATTCTTGGACAACAAATCCGACCTATCACACCGTCATCCTTTTATGTCCATTCATCAAGCTACAACAAATAAAACTCATAAATAATATAGTAGTGTCTGGAAGCTTCAATGCCTTTATCTGGATCCACCCAATTGAAAGGAGATGGTAACAAAAACAAAGTGCCTTAGGATATTTTGTTTGAAAAGGACATCTCATAGACTATGGAGATTACAGAATAGACAAAAAAGCACTTTAAATTATTGAGATCTTTTATGTAAACATAAAGATTATCACTCAAATAGAAATGCAAAGTAACTAAATCCTAAACATCCCCTTTGTACTCTTTCCTTTTTGGACGTATGTAGTGTACATGTGTGTATGTATATTTTTGCTTTTGTGGGGCCACCCATGTTTTTGCGCCTGTGCGCTTATGTGGAGGGTAGTGTTGGAAATGATCCCTTGCTCTTCCACTCATCAGTTTAGGTGGTGTCTCTCAATCAAACTCAGAACTCACAAATATGGTTTGCCTTTCCCAGCAGATTTCTAGGGGATTCCCTGACTCCATCAGATTATGGAGAGTTACGAAGCCCATCTGTGATAAAAGTGGGTTTCTGGGATAAGACCTCACTCAGTACAATGCTTGAAGGACAGTTGCTTAACCATTGAGCCATGTCCCCAGCCTCCCTCCTCCCCCACCCCCTAGTTTTACCATTTTCCATGTAAATGATATGTTAATGGCATTATTATATTTAGCATTCAGAGTTTATGCTAGATATAATTTTATTATGCTGTTTGCAAAGTGCTAAAACACACATTAATTAACCCCACGGTACACTGGAGCACAAATACTTCAATGAGAACAGAACACAGTGTAAAACAAAAGAAAAGCACTGTTGAGGTCGCATTTTCTTATAATTTTATGTACAAGAATGAACTAGTGTCACATCCGGAGTTAACATTAAAAAAATGATTTGAGTCATTGCTATTGAACCAAATCCTAACATTACTTCTGTTCTATTGCTGCGTTAAAGTTATCAGGTTGAATGTATAGTTTGCTTCCTGTCTCAAAGTATGTTTTTAATGCAAATTTTTTTCTGCATGATTAAAGTACATGGATACAAGTATTCATGATACCTGTATCTGTTAGGATGCTGTATGTTTCATGTATTTCAAACAGGACTCAGTTGTTTAACGATGAGTATGTTATTACCTCAGAAGACACCCATTTTGCATAGGTAGGAATGATCCAGTTTTTTTCCATTCCTTTGCCCTCCAAGTCTTGATTCATCCACTTGGACTTTTAAGTTGGTTATTTAAGAACTGCTCCATAGCTTCAGGCGTAAGAGGTTCAAGACAGACAGAGTATTTCTTTCATACAGCTGTGTTTTGGTTTTATTACAAAAACTAATCATTTCCTTGTCTTTTGTTTTTACTGGATAGAAGTATAGCACATACCTCTGGCAAGCCAGTCATTGGCTAGAAAAAGGTAATACCTAATTGGCTTAGACTAATCAATATTCTTTATTTTAGTGTTTCTCTTGCACATGGTAATTGGAAAGTGAGCTGTAGGATTCAATGGTGGCTTTGTCATCAACAAAGAAAGCAGTGCCTACAGGTAGGCAGTCTGCTGTTCTGATAGTCATCAAACATGTTCATTCACTAGGCCTTGCTAATGAGCCTACAAGTCTTCACCGCAGGGAATAAAACACACCGAATGTTATAAATGAATCTAGGTATTAAATGTATTTTTTGGACATTTATAGAAGGGTACACAGTAAACCTCTGAGTAACTAAAGAACAGAAGAGATGTTCTAAGGGACTACATTTGCCTTCTTTAAAGTTATATATTTCTGTGTGTCAGACTTTTTACAATGAGATCGTGTCATTAGTCTTGTAAATTGGAAACAATGATTATAGTGTGCCTTAGCTGTATATTAAAATATAAAAGCTCCTGGATTAAAATATTCTTCCTGCAATTAAAAAGTTAGAATAAAGCATAATGGCAGACAGTGTTCTGCTAGTCAGTCATCCAAGAAAGCAGTTTCTGGAGGTGTAGGAGGATGCTTATTAAATACAATGGAGAGAGATATGATACTTAAAAAATATTAAAGGATTTATACCAGTGTAAGCCATCAAGTCACTTTAAAACTAGTCATTTCTGAACCTATTAGTTCTTGACCAAACAGTATGTAGCCACTGTCCACATGAACCTATTTAACACTTGAAGTCTAGCTAGTTGAATCGATATGTGCTTGTACCATAGGAAACAATTAATTTCAATACACTAAAATATGTCTTGAAGCAATATTCTGGATATATTTGGCTTCTCTAATACAATATTAAAATTATATTTCTCTGCTCCAATGTATTTATTCACTCATCACTTACTATTTATTCACTTGTTTCTTTGCTCCTAAAGATGTAAAGTTATACAAGTGACTCACCCTGTATCTGTGTCATTGTGTCAGGCTAGACCAGTGGTCCTCAACCTTCCTAATACCACAACCTTTTAATACAGTTTCACATGTTGTGGTGATCCCCAAACCATAAAAGCATATTGCATTAAAGCATAAAAGCATAGTACATTATAACTGTAATTTGGTTAGTGTTATAAAACATAATGTAAATATCTGATATGCAGGATGTCTGGTATGTGACCCCAAAGGGGTTGTGACCCGTAGGTGGACAATTCATTATTGGTCTATAAATGTCATGATGTGAGTGGATGAGACTTCAGGTGGTAGGGATGACTGACCTCAAGTCAACATTAGTAGCAACAGCTAGATATCTTGGGAGCAATGTCTATTTTAATAAGTACAGATAAAGAGAATCTAGACGGATGTGGTCTATATAAAAACTAGATAGGTAGGGAAGGAACACTCTCAAGAAACCAGAAGGAACTACTTTTTAAAATCTGAATAAAGGAATGTTACTAAGAATGCTGTGAGATTCCATCAATCAGATAAACTTTTGGGTATGATAATAAAGAAAAATCCAAATGCAATTAATTTAATTTATCGAAATGGTAATTGAATGGGTCAATGTGTTATACTCCACTGCACTTGATTCCGACCTAATGATGACATTGAGCTTAACAAGTGGAGGGAATTTCTACCTCTTCTCAGTTCAAGAACTGTAAGCTTATGAGGTCCCATGCTTAAAAGAAAAGAGAAAGATACATTCACTGGGAATTTCTGATAATATTAAGCCTGAGACTCAGGGGCTTATTAGGCCTCATGAGGCGCATCTGGCGAGCAGAATTCTAGGACAGAAGGATGCCCTGGGAACCTCAGGAAGTAACCGTAGGGATTTCAGAATAAGCTGTCATCAGAAGCAATATTTTGTGGATATATTTCTAAAATTATATCCATTTATTACTTATCTACTCATTTGTATATTTTAGCTCTGAAAATATGTGAAAATACGTACATGATTCATCCTATGGCACCGCAGCTAAGATTTTATGTCCCCCCTCCCCATCAGAATCACTTTCACATGCTTTTCATGATAATCACATCCAGAGCAAATGTAGGCTTCAATTTACAATATTTGGGAATGATTGGGGGGACATGCGTTGCAGTACTCAGGAATGAGGGACACTGAATATTCAGTGTGTACATTCAGGACTCTAATTATACAAGCATCTCCCTCTTTAAAACCTTCTGAGATCAACTAGTATTTCCATCTCCTCCACAAAATAATTTCTGGATGAATTTGAATATCAGCTTCTTAATATCCATTTGCTTAGTGTCCTAGTTGTCTCTTGTTGCTATGATCAAAATCTTAACCAAAAACTATTTGGGGAGGAAAGTTTTATTTTGCCTATACTCACATTTCATAGTCTATCATTGAGGAAAGACGGAAGAAACTCCAGGCAGGAACCTGTATGCAAAAACCATGAAGGAACGTTGCTTGTGGGCTTGCTCATCAAGGCTTGTTGAGCTTGTATTTTATACACTGCAGGATCACCTGTCCCCGAGTTTGTGAACCTTCCCACATCAATCACCAATCAAGAAAATGTCCCACAGACATGCCCACAGTCCAAACTGACAGAGACAATTTTTCCATTGACGTTTTCTCTTCCCAGCTGAAACTGGTTTGTGTCCATTTGACAAGAATATCAGTTTCAAACCCAGGGATTCAATTCTTAAATTGTTCTTACCGATGGTTGTGAGGTGCCATATGGGTGCTGGGAATTGAACCAGACTCATACAAATGCAGCTTGTGCTCTTATCTAGCACCAAACTTCATATCTCAATACTGAAATTTGACTCCATTCCTTTCATATAAAAGCTGACTTTAAGTATTAATAATCAGAAAAATTAGATGCTTTCAGACACTTTATATGATATATGTAAGATACAGAAATCAGAATATTTTTATAATCTCTATACATATAAATACGTGTATATGTAGATATTCATGCTTTCATAATGCATTAATGCAATCACATAACTATATGTTTTTAGACAAATGTAGTGTCTTTATCACATCATATAATAATATAGAATTTATGAACTTGATCGTCAATAAGCAATGTATCTAAGATCATTCCATTTAAGCAATATATATCTACATCATTCTATGAAAGGTTACTTAGGTTTATTTAGTATGTAGTATTTAAAATGTCCTTCCACAAAGTCTGAGGGAAGCCACTCTGTTTACTTATGAATAAATAAACTATATTTTTATTCATGCTCTTAGGCAGTTCTGAATTTGAGAAGTTGATGTCTGTTATTCTCTATACTTACAAATAAAGCAACAATTTCCAGCAAACATCAACCCAGATCAGTCGGAAATATGTCACTCTGGCATCGGAGTATACCTGGCAACCTTTCATTTCTGTCAATTGGATTAGAGCAAATGACATTGAATGAAGGATGTAAGGAAAGGAAGACTTCCAAACTGCATAAGTAGCTGTGATAACAATTTACTATTGAATAAAAATCTCAAGACTCTCTAGATTTTGTGAAATACAGGCTGTGGTTGTTAGAATGATGGAATCTGAATGTCAAGATGACTGCGGCAGAATTTCAGCTTCATTCTATAATACACAGACACCGGACTAACTACCACCTCTCTGCCTTTCTGGTAAAATCATACAGTTCTAAAAATAGTGGAAGAAATTTCCATTTGTTTCACAGAAGGTCAAACAAACAAATGGACTATGAATTCCCTTAATTCCCTCTGATACCTATAAGAACATAAGACTGAAACACAGTATATAGTATATGGTGGAGACATTTGTGTCCAAGTCATTGCTAGTCACTGCTCACCATGGCCAATATCTGTCCTTAATCAACTAGTTTGACAAGCACCAGCAATTTCTTTTGGTAGGGGATAGCAATCACTTCAAACACACCATGTTGTAGACATATTTGATACATTTCACAGGGGACATGTTATTTATCAAATAATAAACAACACTTACACTCCATATTGCATAAGCTGTCAGATTTATTGCAAGTGGTCTTCATCTAGTATCTAAGTTGGCCTTTATTCTCTTCACGTATTAGTATATTCCTAACGAATAAATGTGAAAATTAAGTTTGTTTTAATTTTCAGGAGAGATTGCTAAGAAATCTATAATATATTTCCTGTAAGCCTTAAGCTACCTAAAATTATATTAAATCAAAAGGGTCTTTGAACATAGGTAATGTCTTTGCAGGAAGGTTTACCATACAATTAGTGACATGCTTGCACTGTTGACATTTGCTTGTTGTGATGTACAGAAGATAGTTTCTGTTTGTTATTTTAGGAAGGAGTAAAAGAGAGAAAATCATTTCTAAGGAGATCATCATATCGAATCATTCTCATATAGATGTCTATTTTAACCCATGTTTCGTGGGCTTCAGGATACAATGTAAAGATGCAGATGCTTCAGTAAGTACAACCTTGAGACTTCTAGTGCTGAAAGAACTAAGGAAACCGTGTATTTGTCATTTGTTTTCCTTTCTCTCTCTTCATGAGTCTCTGACCCTTTAACTTGAATATAGCAATTTCAGAGCTCAAGGAAACCTGGACTCTGTATTTATGTTGTTGACTATAGAGATTACTTCCTTTGCTGGAGCATGGTGGGTAATGACAGGCCGTACACAAGAAAACGGAAATCTGTAGATTTTTATTATAATGTTTAGAGGGAGATAAGTTTACTTAAAACAACCTCTATTATAGCCCTTTCTTTTTCTTGCCCTTTGTATGAGGAAGGGTAGTACTGGTTAAAATAGCATGCTAAACCACTTGGGTTGCTCTAAAATGATATAGACCTGATATATTATATCAACATCACAAACAGAAAAGACATTCACCATTCTCAGAATCTGTGGTTTTAAGGTCCCAAACTCATCTGACATCTGATAAAAGTATGCAGATTCTCCTGAGGAAGAGAGACCTTAGGTTATACATAACATTTGGCAGTAGGCAGTGAGGGCTTCAAGACCCTCAGATGTCCTTCAAAGCTACTGCTAGAATCATAACTTCTATTTTGGATCAAAATCATTGTTTCAGAGATAATAAGATGATACAATAAGATAGATTTGAGGACAGAAGAAAGAAATACAAATTATCTCTACAATGTAATGTGTGTATCTATTTGAATAAATATATGTAATAATACATTTACCTTTTTAATGTATATAAATTGTGATCAGGTAATCCAGCCTCTGCCTGTCAATTTTACAGACATCGTTACTCCTTATGACAGTACTATGGGATGGAATTTAAGGTGATGTCATGATGGATGTCTTATTTATATCTACAAAGATTCTTCCCCTAAAAGGTTGCCTTCATATGCTTTAGTACATGAAAAATGTGTTAGGGGAGGTATGTCATTTAATACATTATTATCACCATTTATGGATCAATTGCTAGTAGCAAGACATTGATTGTATAATTTCCATATATTTAAAAAAACTCTTAATAGCTCTAGTTAATGGTAGAGTTCTTGTTCATCCTGTGTTCATAACTATTTGAATATGAAGAAATCTCAAAATAGATATCCCCTAGAAGACTATCGATTATTGAGCTAGAACAAATATCAGCACAATTACCAGGAAAAAGTATATATATATATATATATATATATATATATATATATATATATATATATATATATATGCCCTCAACATGTATTGAGTATCCTATACAGTAACAAACTTGGAGGGTTCATTAGTTTAAAAGAAGATAAATGCTGGATATATCATCATGGACTGTGTATTGCAGGGACAAAGAAACTACAAAGAAAAGACATATCTGAAATGAAATGTAGTTCTGGATAGTACAGTGAAAGCTATGGAGGATTTGTGGAGAAGAGCCTTGTGTAATTGTGCTCATCAGAGAAGATTACTCTGTGAGTAGAGCATTGTAGCAGAGACGTAAACAAGGAGAAAGACTTAACTAAGAGAAAAGGAAGAGATCAGTGATGAATAAGGGAACAACATGCCCGTGTGGCCCAGTTCCAGAAACTATTTAACATTTGCAGAGAACTAAAAACAATGTTCAGTTCAGGAGCATCAGATAATATGATATTAGATAAGCAGTGAGGAATATTGTCAGGTATACTAGAAATGCAAAAGAGATCTCACTTAGTTCTTCTTGGAAACAATGTGTATGCTGTTTTATGAAGAGCGGATGGGAGAGTGGCCAGATAGGAAGAAGAACAAAAAAAGAGATGATGAGAAACTGAATGTATTTCAGTAATCTAATTCACTTAACATGCCCTGACACCTATCTATGAAAAATGCATTGTATATCAAACTATAGGAACTGGTGACTACGTATGGTTTCTTTGGGAATTGATGTTGACATCACCCTCATGGCTAAGTATGTTGAACATTTTAAGTGTTTCTCAGCCATTTGAGATTCTTCTAATAAGAATTATTTGTTTAGATCTGTACCCTATTTTTAAGATTGGCTTACTGGGTTTCTTGAATTCTTTGTATTCTCTGGATATTAGTCCTCTATCAGATGTTGCGTTGGTAAAAATAGTTTTCTATTCTGAGGGCTGATGTTTTGTTCAGTTGATGGTGTACCTTGCCTTACAGAAGCTTTTCAGTTTCATGGGGTTCCATTTATTAATTGCAGATCTTTGTGCTTGTGATATTGGTATTCTGCTCAGGAATTTGCCTCCTGTGCCAATGTGTCCAATGCTACTTCCCACTTTTTCTTCTATCATGCTTATTGTATCTGGTTTTGTTTTGAGGTTGTTGATGCATTTGGATTTGAGTTTTCTGCAGGGCGATAAACATGGATCTATTTGTGTTCTTCCACATGGTGACAACCAGTTAGACCAACAGCATTTGTTGAAGATGTTTTCCTTTGTCCATTGCATACTTTTGGCTCCTTTATTAAAAGTTAGGTACCCATAGGTATTTGGATTTATGCTCAAGTCTTCAATTCAGTTTCATCAATCAACTTGTCTGTTTTTATGCCAATACCATATGGTTTTATTACTATATCTCTACAGTAAAGCCTAAAATCAGTGATGGGGATATCACCAGCAGTTCCATTATTGTCCAGGATTGTTTTCGCTATCCTGGGTTTTTTGTTTTTCCTTATGAAGTTGTCCATATCAAATGCTCTTTCAAGTTCTGTAGTTCAAGAGTTGTGTTGGCATTTGGATGGGAATTGCATTAAATCTGTAGATTGCTTTTGGTAAGATGGTCACTTTTACTGTGTTAATCCTACCGATCAATGAACATAGGATATCTTTCCATCTTCTGATATCTTCTTCAATTTTTCTCTTCAAAGACATGAAATTATTCTCATACAAGTCTTTTAGTTTCCTGGCTAGAGTCTCTACAAGGTATTATATTATTTGTGGCTAATATGAAGGCTGTTGTTCGGTTGCTTTCTTGTTTTTATTCTCATCACATTTGTCATCGGTATATGGGGGGGTCACTATTCTTTTTTATTTTTTAGTTAATCTTTCCAGCAATAAGTGGTGAAGGAGTTTATCAGTTCAAGGAGTTTACCAGTTGTAGAAGTTCTTTGGTAGGAATTTGGGGGTTACTTCTGTATACTAGGATAGCAATAATTTGACTCCTTCCTTTCCAATTTGTATTGCCTTGATCTTCTTTAGTCATCTTACTGCTCTAGAAAAAGTGAAACCCTGTGTGGACAAACAAACGCAACCAACCAACCAAACAACCACCTAAGGAAGGAAAAAGAAAGAAAGGAAGAAAAGAATAAAGAAAAGGGAACCCGTATTACCATCGAATACTTGATTTACGGTCTTTCCCCTCTGCTTTAGCTATGCTGTAATATTCAGGGCCTGCTGTGGTAAAAAAGGTGGCCTCTAGTGGAGACATTCTGTCCTGGTTGTTATTGTGTTCTTAAGCTGGTGTCTAGCATCTGACTCTCAGGCAATTATAGGTCTAGATTTTGATTTCTGCATTTATCTTTGTTGGGTAGGTATTTTCTTCCTTGGTTTCTGCTTCCTCTGAATATTCAGGGAGTGAGATTGTTGCTCATTGCTTGTTTTAGTAGCCGGGTATGTTCACACGGAATGCCTGCTTGTGTTGCTGTGCTAGGGGCTAGCCTGGGGGGATTTGGTCTAGAACAGTGAGAGCAGAGAAGGTAGTGGGCAGGCTACCTGGTCTTCTAATTGGAGTGGTCTGTGGTTGAGCAGGGGTGTCTTTTTGAGGTTCGGACTGGGACATATTGAACAGTGTGGGAGGGAGACCCAGAGAGATATACAGGAGACATAGGCATGGGGTGGGAAGCCACAGCTAGTGATTTGTTGCAGTTCGGGAGGAGACTGAGGGATTGGGTGTAGGAAAACAAAGAGATTATAGAAGGTCTGTGCACAGCCCAGTTAGTTTTCTGGCAGGTGTGACCTCTTGTTGACAAGGGCTTCTGATTGAGTTGGGGGCTGGAGTGTCTGAAAGAGTGCAGGCAGGGAGTTAAGTAGGGTATACATACATGAATGAGATTCATAGTAGATGTGAGCAAGGAGGAAGGAAGGCTGCAGCCAGTCTTCTGTTGCAGAACTAGGACCAAATATGAGAAATTAGGTCTAGGGGATCAGAAAAAGTGAATTAGGTCCAAGGGCAGCTAACTTGCTTATAACAGGCAGTCATTGCCTGTGTCACGAAGTCCTTAAGTTGGTTTTAAAACAAAAATCAGAGATAGGAAAGTCCAAGAGCCTTCCTACATTCTAGTATGTCTTTGTACATATTACTAGGGAAGACTCAACAATATGAATAAACCCTTTATATAATTTCCAAATCTACGATTCAAGCTCCCTTCCTAAATCTGATTCTCCTAACACAAGTGCCTTTGCTGTAGTAAGAAGACAACACAACAAACGGCATATCTCTTCTCGGAGGTCTCCTTAGAGCATTGAGGAGATTTCACAAGAGTAAGCCTGCAAAATTTCTTTACTATTTCCTAGTCTAACATGCCAAACTTTAAGTGAGTCACTGAAAAGGATGGCATTGACAAGGTAGTCAGAAGTAGACATTTGACTGCAGAGCTTGGAATGCAATGCAGTGACTCAGCGAACTTGGGGAGAGGCAGGACAGGGTGAATATGGCTGACAGAATGCAGGTCCTGGCACCAGGCAACATCTTCCTTCTTGTGTGTTTGTCCTTGGGTCTTCACCCTAGTACTGCTTTTTGTCTATCAGAGATGAGCCATTTTTCAATATCCATGAACAAACGGAATTCCAAAGATTATATAGCTGAAGGTTTTAAAAAATGCATCACACTAACAGTATGTAGCCTTGCAAATGAGCTAAGACCATATAAATATTGCATATAAGTACTGTTGACTTAATTAAATGGTAATAAATGTTTAATCATATTCTAATGTCGAGATCAGAGAAATTATTATTTTCTGATTAATTTAGAATTAATTTCTATATTAATGTAGTTATGTCAGAAAAGGAAGTCGTCACAAGGAAAGGGTAATTTTCTTTTTAATGTAACTGTACCTATAGACATTGAAACTAAAATTAAGATATCTTATTTTGCATTACTTATCTTCCAGTGTGTGTATATTCATGTGTACAGGTATCCTAACATCATCTAATGAAGCAGAATTCTTATCATTGAAAGATATGGTTGAATGTTGTTTTGGTGTATTGTGCTGGCAAGATCTGGTAGAATTGACACTTTGTATCCAGCAGTGATAGGCAGCATAAGGGGCTATAATTTGCATCTAAGGTATTATACTTCCAAATCCATCTTTAAAACCACAGACTTTATTCCTTTATTAAGTTGTATCTACTGATTTTTATTATTTGTGTATATAATCTTACTTAGATGCCTGATTTTAACCCATTGTTTAAAATTAAACTTTACTGTTTCATTTACTGTTTCTGTTTTTTATCCTTGAGCATTTGAAAAGGATATTTGCATTTATGATTAAAAACGGAAATGCTATTCTTTGTACTCCTGGACCATTAAGGGTTCTTTAGAAAGTAATAATTCCTTACAGACTTCCTTCTAACAAGTCAGCATTCTTTAGATTTGAATTCTCTTCCGTTTCTTAGCACATCAAGAATAATAATATTGGGTCTGTGTAGTTAATTTAATTACTTTCCACTTTGAAATGGCAATAGGATTTCCTAGTATGGTGGGAGTCCTCCAACCATTGCCATTGATAAGCACGGGTCACAAAGTTTGTGAATGAAATAGAAGCATGCCAGCTCATGTCCAGCCACACACGGTAGCAGATGACGTCACGCGGAGTTTCAGTGCATTGCCTGAGCTTTTTACTCCAGTAGCAGCATGATGATCAGTGGGCTAACTCATCATCCTTCTCCAGCTCTAGCTCATTGCTTGCAGTGGTCTGAAGATGTAATATCATTTTATATCTTTATTGTTTTTTAAAAGAATTTTATTTATTTTCTTTTTATGAGTACACTGTAGCTGTCTTCAGACACACCAGAAGAGTGCATCAGATCCCATTAAATGGTTGCAAGCCACCATGTGGTTGCTGGGATTTGAACTTAGGACCTCTGGAAGAGCAGTCAGTGCTCTTAACCACTGAGCCATCTCTCTAGCCCTGTCATTTTATAACTTATTTGCACTTAGGTATGTTAATTATCTTTACAGTTTTTCATGCTGAAAAGGTCAATGTTCATTAAATTAAAAACTCTCAAGATAGTAATTTGAAAAAGATTCTAAAATGTTAATTTAATTAATTAAACTATTATACTATGGATAAAAAACAACCAAAATGAGATATGTGTAGTCAAAACTCAGATGGCTGTATGGATACCACAGGTCCTTCAAGTGGGGAATTTGTGATGAATTTACTTCTCTTTCCTTGTGACACAGAACTTTAAATTACAAAGAGACTATTTCTGGACCCTTAAAAGGGAAAAGTAAATATTTTTATGAGTACTGGGTTTCAAGAGACTGTGTTTAGAAAGGTTTTAAAAACAGTTTGTAGTCTTAATGGTAGGATAATGCACACTATAGGAACATAGATAATACATAGATAGATGCTTTTATGTTTAAAAAACATCTGAGAAGTCGGACACATTAATTTTGATGCAGATTTTGGGAAAGATGCTGAATCTTGTGACGTTCTAAGTACTTAAACCAGGTACATTATGAAATAAATTAGTATTTTCATATTGTTTTTGAGAGGTAGGCATAACAATAAATTTCATAGTAGGTACGTACAACGTTTTTATTTATAAAACTGTATTAAATATTAATTTAATTTTTCTTAAAATCCAAATTCATAAGAAACCTACTACTTTAAGTTCTATCAGCTTCCACAGATGCACACATATATGAAAGACATTTGAATGATGTTACCCTATAACTTGGGAATAATCCTTCCCCACGACACAATAGGCTGTAAAATTAAAGGTTTGGGGCCAGGAATGGATTACTCCATTTTGAGTTATTACACATCTAAGACTCCCAGACATTACAGGCCATTGCGATTGCTCTTAGTAACTCTCTAGCTTGATGGTAAGATGCTATTTCCAAAGCCATCCTACACTTGAGTCATAAGGTATGGGGAAATCAAATTGGTACTGACCCTGAAGCTTCATCCCTGTTGGCTAGGTATCACAGTCCTGGAATGTGCTATTTACTTGGGAAAATAATCAACAGTAGTCTTACTCAACTGTGAACCTTGTAAGCTGTAGTCACCAGTGGTCTGGCAAGATACACCAGCTGGTACAGCAGTGATGTGACTGTATTGAACACAGCTGACTACTCTCTAATTAAATGGAACTCATGTCTGATCCCACGTACTGCAACACGTACATCCAGTGCAAGCTTTTTGTGATTGACTAGGTTCTAGAGGAAAGCTAATACTATTATTTGATGGATTTACAAAGTTTCATGAACCCAATGTGCCAATATTCGAATAAGTTCATTTCTGTTACGTCTATATTTTAATCAAATTTATACACAGGTATGTCTATTCTGAAGTCATCTGCTTTTAGTTACAGTGGATCCTTGGTTTCCATTTTTTTTTCTTTCCAAGGAAAAGGTTTGTCCTGTAATAGTTGTGGGAGAAATAAGATACATTTTAATTTTATTGAATAACAACTATTACATATGTTTTATGAATTTATAGGGCTGTTTAAAGCCTATCTTTGCTTTGGATGGTGTCTTGTAATCAACCAAATTATGAAGTCTGTATTTTAATAAACAAAGAAGGAAAAACTAGTTGGCAGAGCGATAGAAACAATGCAAATGTGACAGGGCCATTCATCCAAATCAAATTATCAGAAGCTTAGGAAATGCTTAAAGCTATGTTCTTTATATGCTTAACGCTATGCCCTTAAGTATCTGCTACATGGTTAATGGAATGTGTTCCTTCCTTCTTTGGAAATCACAGAATATATCCCTCTTGTTCCATGAAGAACTTATACATTGGTGTATTTTCCTGCCTTCCGTGTTGCAATATGGTAAAATAATTCCTCCTTTTCAATTAATCAAAGTCAGAAAAATCAAAAGACATAGTCTTATATTTGGCCTTCAGCAAGAAAGTAAGAACACTGTATGTGGTAAGGCTTGCCCATCACTGACAGTAGGTCCCCTTCACAGCTGTGCCATTGACTATGCCCCATCCCAAGGAATGATATAACTTATAGCAAGTACTTTGACTTGAATGTCTTATAGTGAAATGTTTCAGAAAGTAGAAAACATAAATATTAGCAAGTTGTTGAGTATGCTGAAGATTCTTTTGATAACCCTTTCCATTTAATTTTAGAAATAAAGCTGGTTATTTCACAGCCTAGGTTAAGTAACATCAAATGTTACGGTATTAAATCTTATAAAATGCTTTCCCATTAGTTTGTCTCTATAGTCATGTAGTGGGAGCTTCTATCTTTGATTTGATTCTGTCTGGCATGGAGTTGCTAACACTGATACACTCCTCTCCAAAGAAAAATTTTATGATTTTCCTCCATCCCTCCTGTTACTCTCTACAAATCTAGCACCATGATGAAGATATATTCTTTCTTTTCTTGCTTTTGTAGTAATGATATTTTTCAGGATAAAAATAAATTCATGAATAAGATTTATGAAACCAATGCACGTTCCTAACAGAAGTGAAATGGTCACTGGTTCTGAAGTCAACAAACATGATGAACCACTAACTAGAGAAATAAAAATAAATTGGAAAAATAAACATTTCTCACCTTGTTACTGCTCCCTAGTTCAGGTTACCATTCCTTGTATTAGTTAGCTTTTGTTATTATAAAGTGGCCCCTCTTCCAAATGTACTGACTGAAAACACTTGCCTTCTGCATTTGGAGTTCATGATTCTGCTTTTGGGATGAGAGCAGCACATGTGTTTGACGATGGCCTCACTGGTCTTTGCTGGCCCTGACCAGCTGTGAGGATGACTGGAGTTAATGATCCAAAATGACCTGAAGCACGTCTGGCTGTTTGCCTGGGGACTCTCTGTTGTTGTCTGAGGTGCTTCAGTTCTGAACAGAGCAATGAGTTCTGTTACAGAGTAATGCAGGGTTGGATTCAAAGTGGTCCAAATTGGTCTAAAGATTAGAGCCGGAGCAAAAAAAGAGAGAGATGCCGTAAAGGTGTGGGCTTGTGAAGACTGCTCGTACAGTCTCTTCCTGCATTTGACTAAAAGTACATATGACTAAGCTCAAGTTTATGCGGATAAACATGCCCTAAGGTGCAGATACCAGACAGCTTACTGTCTGCAATTTACTTCACTGTATGTTTTACTTCCATTTGCTTTGTGTGCGTGTGTGCGTGTGCGTGTGCGTGTGCGTGTGTGTGTGTGTGTGTGTGAGCGTGTGTATGAATGTGTGCATATGCCTACATCCTCTCCTCCTCTACACCCACCCAACTTGAAGTTCTTTCTCAGAAAAGAAACCCTAACTGCCCCAAACCTAATATGACAATAATTCCTCCAGAAATAAAGAACACAAAATAAAACACCCCCCCCCTAGAAAAGCAAACAAGTAACACCAACCCTCATCCCCTGTCAGATTCTAACCAAAACAAATGCACTGCCAGCACATAGCAAAATGGTGGGGTACATTATGTGTTGTCCGGTGACTCTTGAACATGAGGCCTGTCTAGGAGTGGCTGATATGCCCAGTGTCACTAAGTGATTTTCCCTCTCCCAGCAGATATAAGTGGCAGGCCCATTATTAACCCTTACCCTAGTGGCTAGGTTTTCATTCGTTTATTTTTTTTAAGTAAACAAAATAAAATATAAAAATATCATGTTGAAGTTAGACAAGACAAAGAAAGAGAAGGGAAAAGAGCCCAAGGGAAGGCACAAGAATAAGGGACTCACTATTTGCACATTCAAGAACCCATAGAAATATGGGTTGGGGATTTAGCTCAGTGGTAGAGTGCTTGCCTAGCAAGCGCAAGGCCCTGGGTTCGGTCCCCAGCTCCAGGAAAAAAAAAAAGGAAGAAGAAGAAAGAAAAAGAAGCCATAGAAATATAAAAGTGAAAGCCATAATATATACACAGATGACCTGATACAGTCCCATGTAGGCTTTGTGTATGTTGCTTCAGTCCCTCTGAGATCTTATGAGCTTTGATTTGTTGACTTAGAGCACCTTGATTGTTTTGTGGTCATCTTTCCCATGCTGACTCTTAAACTCTTTCTGCCACCTCCTTTTCCTGGGCTCTGAATGGAGGGATTTGATGGAGACCTTCTTTTTAGGACCGAATGGTTTATGGTTTCTCCCTCTTAGTGTAATGACTGCTGTGGGTCTCTGTGTTTATAATCTGGACTTCTTTCTCCCCTCTCCTGTGGGCATTGCTTTTTTTGCTGTTAGTATTTTTGCTTTTGGAGTCGTTTTGTAACAGAGATTTCTTTCTCTGGTCCTATTTGTCTGGTGCTATTCCTTTGCTATTTCTTCCTTTTCTCAAATTCTACTGAAATGCTTTGAGAAGAAAAACAAAATTATTCTCATTCAATAGCTTCTTTCTTTAATTTTCAATAGTTCTGTGAACAAACTTTAGGCAGAACTTTTAGGCAGAACTATTCCCTAGTGATACACATTCTGGGTTAAGGGTTTTTTTCTCCATTAATTAATTTACTTAATTAATTTGCGTCACTGCCTGCCCTTCTGGTACCTTCCTCACAGAGTTCCTCTCTCATCCCCTTCTCTTCTGAGAGCTACCCTGGGTATCTCCCCAACCCTGGCACATCAGTTCTCTGAGGGATTAGATACACCCTCTTCTACTGAAGCCAGACTAGGTAGCCCAGATCGGGACTGGATTCCACATTCTGGCAGAACTAGTCCTAGGGATACAAATTCTGGGCTAATGTTATTCAATTCAAACCCCCGTGGGACTTGAATTGCTTTGATATTTGTTTGGTTCCGGAAGAGCTGAGAGAAGTCAAGGTTAATACTTGAAGATTAAGGGGCAGGTTTAGCATTTACATAAAAATAGGCCACAGGAAATTTTAACATTCGTAATTATAGTTCATTTAAAAAACCTTTCCAGGAAATTGCACGTAGCTTTAAAAATGGATTCTAGAGGGGAATAATAAATCGATCAGGGTTCTAAAGATCATTTTTTTCTATAAACACTAAATGATTAACTATTTTTGTAATAAAATTATGAGCCCAAGAAGAATATAGTACAGAATTGTGTATATGAGCTAGTATCCATTTTTATCATTCCCTAAAACTAAGGATATTCCGAAGCATATAGATGCCAATTTGCTTAAGTATGACTGAATAGTTACCTGAAAATGCTAAGGTCAGCAAGATGTCACAATAGGTAGTAAGCAATAGAAATTATCCTAACTTTGAAGAATACTTAATTTCAAAGAACAAATGAAATTATAAGATCTGTACATCACTGATGCCTTAAAACAAATAAATACTTTATCCTCCTGTTATATAACTGTCCAGACACTTTAAGGCAGTCATACACTATTTTCTTCTATTTCCAGAACTTAGAAGTTCTGGACACTAATAAAACACTAATAATTTCAACTAGTGTCATTTTTATGCAAGAATTAAACTGCTGCATATTTGTACAGGTACTGATATATGTGTTATAAAGCTAAAAATCATTAAATATAAAATTCTTTGAGTGTGTTCTATTTATTATTAGAGTAATTCCAAATGGAAGCGAGTGACAAAAAATGACAATGAAACATGTCCTGTGTCACATAGAGTCATGGCAACACTGTTTTCTCCCTTCATATTCCCCCCACGTGTGGCCTTATTGGTTTATAGTGATATAGGTAGATACTGGGATACATACATACTTTAGTTTAGACAACTGGCAACAGATATTAACAGGGATTAAGTTCCAGCTTTTAGTCATAGGATTGTCTGATGTTTCTAGTTGGTTGTTCCTTGACGATAGAATCTAGAAAAACCCAGGAGAGAAACTTCTGGCATGCTGTGAGGGATTACTTAAATTAAGCTCATTGAGGTAAGAAGACCTAAGCTTGATGAGAGACATCATGCTGTGGGTGGACCTAATGGAATACAAAGGAGAAGATGAACCATGGGAGGAGCATGAACACTCCTCTCTAGCATTCAACTGTAGAACCCTGCAGTCACAAGTTTAAGCTCTTGCCTCTGTGACTACTCGTACCCTGGAGTTGCCACAATAAACCTTTCTCTTCTGTTGCTTTTGTCCAACTATAACTCTACAGGCACAAGAAAAGAAACCAATAGCCATGCTAAAACTATACAAGAGACAGAAATTTCATAGCTAATTCCCTCCCCTGATAAAGTTGCTCCGCTTATGAGGACAATTTCTCCTGACTAACCACCTCTTAAGATGGCACAGTGGGAAATCAATGTTAACATGAATTTCGGTGGCAATGTTCAAACCGTAACAATGTGCTTATTTTCCATTTGAATGTGAGACTTACAACACCACTATCACCACCCCCGCCATTAGTTGTTCTTTCTTTTTGTGAGTATCAGTCTCACTGTGTAGCTCAGGTTACCCTAAAATTCACTTTGTAGCTTAGGATGGCCTTGAGCTTCCTGTAATCCTACTTCCTTGTCTGCCTCTGTTATTTCACTAATATCATTTCTTGACAGTTATAATACTTAGGATACTTACAGAAATGTGGTTATAACTGAAGGCTGAAGGATAAACTTTTGCTAAAGATCACCTTAGATTTTTGCCTAATGTTAGAGCCTTTTGTATATAACCATCTTCTAATCCAGTTAAATAGCGTAAAGGGAATATTTTAAGGAATAGGAAAGCTAGGCATAAATATATCAATTTCCTGAAGTCCCGAATGTAGCAGATGTCCCAGCAAGGATCTGGGTTCATTCTCTTTTGTTCTGTGCCATTTGATATTTCTGTTCCATCAAGATTGACCGAAAGTGGAACCATAATTATTTGTGGGCATTTATTTGTTAGTTCTGAACACCAAAACTGGCTTATCACTGTGCAGCTGGTTTAAGTTCTAATTTTCTTTGTACCCCATAAGCGGCAATGTATCACCTAACTATCACTTTACCAGAGATAGAATTAATTCAATGAAAGCAGGAAGAGCTTAAAGCCTAGTACCGTATGTTTGACTACTGTTGTAGTTTATATTCTTAAACTATTATATTATATTCTTATTTATTTTTTATTTCATGTGGATTGGTAATTTGCTTGCATGTATATCTGTGTGAGGGTGTCAGATCACTTGGAACTGGAGCTACAGGGATTTTTGAACCACCGTGTGGATGTTAGGAATTGAACCCAGGTCCTCTAGAACAACCGGTGTGCTTAACCTCTGAGCTCTCTCTTCAACCTGTGTCTCATATATTTTAATAAAGAAAATATTTTACATATCTCAAAAGTATAATTTGGTGGTGACATGACATTATTAATCATTATTAATGAAGTTACTTGTAAGAGTTCTACTGTTCCAATTTTAGGTTATAATAAAATTTTATTATAATAAAAATGTCATTTTATTATGGCCTGTCATAGCTTTGGTTTTCAAGTGTGTTTTTATTAAAATACATCAGAATACTTGCTTCATCTCTGAACTCTAGCCATAATGTAAGAAACCCATCTGGTATATATCTTTGCTAATGTTAGTAGCACTAATATTTTTTATTCAGCATAATTTAGTAACTGTAGTTTTTAAAATTAGGTAAATATACATTCCTTATGATGTTTTCCCTCTTTAAAAGCTATATTTCAAATTTTAAGGGGAAATTACTAAGTGAGTGCTCTCCGAACAAGTCTTTATTTACCTTTTGAAATCCAACTCCAGTAGCGCAGAAGATCATAAAACTGTTTGGTAAAATATTGGTACCAGTTTCTGTAGGTGAAAGCAATAATGGGAAAAACTTTGTTTTGAAATGTCAAGATTGGTGGATTTCTCCATATTCATAATTACCCAAATCATCTAGATATGGCATAATCACTCATGCCACAATTGATCTCTGTGATTTCTTCAAATCCTTGCTTTTATAGAAATAGTTGTAGTTGTTTCAAGGCTCCTTCAGCCATACACAACTTATATGGCGATCATCTACCTCATTCCTTCTGCTTTGCCAGCTATGAACTTACAAATGTAGCAGTTACTGGGAATAATATATTTTCAATAACAAATCAGTGCATGGTGTAATTGGACAGTGGCGTCAATTTTGTGCTATTCTCTCAAAACCTAAAAAATCATATTTTGCAATGCACTCTACTTAATAGAAAATTCCTCTCTCTTAGTTTCATAACCTGTTCAGGCATAAGTACAAATAAGAAGATAGATATACTGGAAATATGTTTTGGAGATTCCAAACCAAGTTCAATCCCTGTTTCTGTGACTAAAACAAGAGCTGCGTTTCATCCCACCTACCCAGCAATCTTAGGGCCGAAGCATGGCAGAGCAGCACACGTTGGCCTACCTGACTGTTAGATAAGCTACCAGCATCAGTAAACTCTTTTGTCAGAAAATCAGGCAAGACACAGGAATATGTTTCTCTTGCTTATGCGATTGCCAATATCTTTATTTTTATAACGTGCAGAATTAAATTTATTTTAATGTATAAAATATCTTGAAAATATTTCCTGAATAACATGTCAAATAACAGTCAGTGTGCCTTTTCCGTACTTTGTCACTGACACTTTGGTGATAGCAAGTGACACTAAAATGAGTGACCACCACTTGTTAGTGTTAATTTTACATGGCAATGGATACTGAAATGTTTATAATATGAAATGGAATGAAGTTTAATTAATAATGTTGGGTAGATTAAATTCTATTTTGATGTGCCTTATTGACCTATACCCTTAGTGTGTGTACTAATTAGTGCTCCTTTTCATTATGTTCTCTTTGCAGATTCACCTAAATTAAGTTTTACTTATGCAATAAAAAGGGAAAAAGTTAATTTTAATTATAAATCATCTAATTGGCATGCAGACAGTACTTTAGCTATTTCCCACAGGACTCGAGCTATTTTGTGCCTCGTTGCAATACAGGCCTTAAGCTATTCTTTTAAACTGCACCATATAATTGAAACGCCACATTTGTTAAGTACATTTTGTATAAAAGCAAAAACACTTTCAAATAAAGTGCAATGTCATAGGCTTTATTAAATTTTCAATGTACGTCTTACATGTATTCACTAATTTATTAACTCAGTAATCAATTTAGTTTATTCATGTCATTATAGGACATCCGGACATGTCTTCCTTCCTTTAAGATGTTGGGTTGGGAGAGTTAGAGGAAGCAAATTGGATACCCTGTGTCCAGTGATTTAAAGGTAGAGGATGGTAAGATGGGGTGAGGTACTTGCCCAGCTCTAATCCCAGTGGTCTAGAGGCAGTGGAGAGCAAATATCTCTGAATTACAGGCCAGTCTGATACCTACTGTGAATTTCAAGCAAGGAAGAACTCCATAGTGGGACCCTGTCTCATAGAAAATAAGAAATTAATTAAAATTCAGGGCTGACAATTTGGTATTGGATAAATAATTGGGGTGGTCTTCCCCAAAGAAAATTGTCCCCTCTCAGCATTTCTTAGTTTCTTGTAGTGTTGTTTTGTACACACACACACACACACACACACACACACACACACACACACACACTCCTACAATTAAAGGAAAAGAGGCCATAAATTCAAAATAAAGCAATTGGCAACAGTGGAGTGTAGAAAGGTTTGGAATTGGGGCAAATGATGTAATTTACATTTTAATTTTATAAAGAATAGGAAAATGTCAGGGAGAATGACAGGGACCTAACACACATCCTCAGGCAAGTTCTTATTTTGATTCTCCTACTTCAGGAGGTGATCAGTTTGGAGTAAATTGACCCATATTAACAAACATGGCTACAAAGAAGCAAATAGGATTCACTAATGCAGAGTGAAGTTAACATTCTCTAAGATGCAGAAAATTAAAAGGCATCATGAGAATAAGAAACAGAAATCCAATTTTCAAAATAGTTTAAGCCATTATTTCAGTAGGGTTTTTTTTTTTTAACATGTCCAAATTATGTGAAGGTTCATTTATTGATTTTCAGCAATATACAGGCGATGATGATGATGGTGGTGGTGGTGGTGGTGGTGGTGATGATGATGATGATGATGATGATGATGATGATGCATCACAGCGAGACAGTCATGGACATGCTGCCTGCCAGCGTTCTTAGGTTCAGTCTCCACAAGGAAAACATGTTTGCCTCCAGTTGAAGAAGGAAATAAAGAAACTGGAAAGAAATAAGAATCATTTAGAACATGACCATTTCAGCTATCAAAGCATATATTTTATGTTAATGATGGGAAATGCTGTGTTTTCAAACATGATTCTTCTTTTTAATTTTTTAAAAAAGATTTCTTTTATGTCTGACTGCTCTTTCTTTTATGTATACCTGCATGCCAGAAGAGGGCATCAGATCCCATTGTAGATGGCTGTGAGCCATCATGTGGTTGCTGGGAATTGAACTAAAAACCTGTGAAAGAGCAGCCAGTGCTCTTAACCATTGAGCCATCTCTCCAGCCCCATAACCCCTCTTCTATAGGTGCATTAAGTGAGAAATGAATCAAGGCAAAGTAACTCATCATTCTCTTTCACCGTTTTAATATAGAAAGTTGACTCCATGTAGATTCACTCTGTGCCTATCAGGAGAAATATTGTTCGTTCACAAAACGACATGAACTGAACGGGAAGAATAATTTCAACACGTCAATTTAAGTGGTTTCCATTAATTTGAATGGTTTTCTGATAACAGCTCATCTTAAAAAAATAGTGCTTAATCTGGCTACAAAGTGAAGGTTTTAGTAATAAAATTCAAAAAGGTATAGTGCATGGGGGTTGGGAGTTTCATTGAACTTGTACCATGGTAATTGTTTTTACATTAATAGGTTTGGGAGTGCTGACAGTCTATTACATTTATTTGTCCTGAATAAAATTTTCAAGTATCATGAACCTTCTTAGTTCCTGTAATTTTCCTGATTGTTTGTGAATGTGTAGAGCAGTAAGGATTAGCTCTGTGTAGATGTTGGAAGTATTATTGTGCACATATCTGTACCCAGAGCCTAGAGGGATGTGGTACTCTCATGTCAGAGACTTTCACCTCAGCATTTCTCCCTGCATTTATTACTCTAAATATTATTTGTAAACTGACAGCTTACCCTTAAAGTTCGCTGTTGCAATTTAAAAGGAACTTGTGGAATTTTACCTTTTAAAGTCTTAAGTTAGGACTAAATATTAATGAAACAAAATAATGTTTCATTTTTGCATTTTTAAACATCTGTGTATTGTTTAAAAAGATGTTACTTAACCCCTCCTATCCTCCCTGGTCTTTCCTCTATTGCCCAGCTCTTTCCCTGTCTACTTTTCTACCTTTCTTTTACCCATGCAGATTTCCCACATTAGAGAATGCATGTGATACCTAAGTTTATCTTTCTGGCTCATAGCACTTTGCATGATTTCTCTTGTTCCATTCATCTTCCAATTGATTAAAATATGAAAAATCATCAAATCATGGTTTCTTTATTCATTTGTTTATTGATGGGCACTTGGGCTAATTGAATAATGTGTGTGCATGTGTCTGTGTGTGTGCATGTGTGCGTTTGCATGCACATGCACCCAAGTGTAACAGCATATTTAGGCTACAATGGGAGACAATAGGAGGTAGAATTCACAAAGCCAGAAAAAGAATAAATTCTTAGTGAATCAGAATGACTCACATTCAGAAACATTATTCATAGAAGCATTCATAGATATAGAATTCATAGAATTCATAGAAGCATTGTTGAAAGTCAGACAATATGTGCAAGTTTGTGAAGAGGTAAGATTTCTTGATGTCTACATTCTGACATCATGCATTTCACTGACTCTGAATCATACTTCATGCATAATGTAAAAGCATCTGATGAGTGAAAAATAGTATGATTAGTATTCCATGTGTTCGTGTGTAACAGTAGCTGTTATAAGGGTTTTAGATCCCTAAAATATAACTTTTTAATATTAATATTTTATAGTACTTAAGTACATGCAATATATTTTTTTTGCAATTTCACACAACCTATTCATACAAAACAGTAGATCTCAAGTAGATACAGTTTTGCCCCACAGTTTTGGTACTGCGTGCAGACATTTGCTATGTAATTTCTAAGGAATATGTCTTATAAAATGTCCAAGGAAAATGAGGGTGCTATCCTGATGTGAGACTTCTATCTGAATACTCCTTTCTTTTTCCATCTTACCTCTATTCAAAAGTTCTCTTTGTGCTGAACTTTATATTTTTCATTCTTATTGCTCGTGCTTGTTTTATACTTTAGTGACGAAGTGTATTCCATATGTTCTTTCATTATATGTCTTTATGATAGCCTGCTAGAGTTTTAAAATACTTCATACTGATGTGAATAGCCATATTTCAGTGTTTTCCACTACTACCTGTTACTATCTGAGGACGGCTGTATTACCTTTGTAAAGGCATGAACCTATGCTTTTGATGGAAATTTGGACTGCTCTCAGAACGTTCTGGGGCAAGGAATAATTTTTCATCACTATCTTTGTAAGTTGTAATGTGTTTTGTTTCATGATAACTTTATATGTGTGTATGTATGTATATATATATATATGTACATATATGTATAAAAGGCTATATGTGTATAAAAAATGTGTGTGTCTTGGTAGCATTTAAGTTTCCTATGAATGCAAATATTTATGTATTTATGTGACCTCTCTTTCCTCTCCCTTTCTCCCCCTCACTCTCTTTCTCATTCTTTCTCTCTTTGAAGATTTCTGTGGAGTGTCTTGTAGGCCAGGCTGAACTTGAACTTGTGATGTAGCGTAGGAGGAACTGGAATTCCTGATTCCCCTGTGTATATTTCTCAAGTGTTAGGATTAGAAGCATGAATCACCAAATCCAGTTCCACAACACTTTCTTTAGGACATATGCTTCTGAGTAGAATTTTAAACCCACAGGACATGTGAATGAATGTTATGAACAATATTTTTTCAGAAGTTATCCTCATCCTAAGGCCACCTATGTGTATGTGTGAATGTTTCCCTTGGTACATATGTTCATCAATACTTTAAATGATCTGATTTCATCAGTTTTTCTGATTTTTTTTTATGTCTCAGACAAATTCTTGCTGGTCTTTAGTATGTTATTCTTTTGAGGTTGCACATTTTTATAAGTTTATTCCCACCCATATACATATTTTTGTAGTGAAATTCCAGCCAAATTTCTTTTAACATTGGAATATTTCGATTTTATTAGGACTTATTGCACTTTTTATATGTTTGCCAATCCTCTTGTGCAATGTCAAGGATTAATTACCAGAAATACCAGTGGTTTCTATTTCTCAGTTTCACTAGAGATCTTTAATGAATGAATGAGATCCCTAATGAATGTATCATAGAAAAATATATACAATAATAGAAAGATATTCAACCTGGTAGTTATTCTGTGATTTAAAAAACACACATAAAAATGCCTTTCCTTAATAAGTAAACACAGTATTTCTCATTTCATGCCAGCTATCTTTATACTTCTCACATCGTAATTTCTTCTTTAAACTCAGAATATGTTATGATGCCTATTTGTGACAAACAATTGTTTAATCAATTTTAACAGTCAACTCAGGTAAAGAGACTAACAACTATAATGTCTCCAGCATGGGGAGGGGGTAAAAACTCTAATGAAATCATTCCTAATTTCTTTTCTATGTATAAGGAACCCATTGATATTACTAGGTACCACACACATGTGCACAGAGATCAGAAAATTAGCCTACTGGAATTGAAAAAATAGCAAAACAATTTGATTAGTTCTTTAAATCAAGGGTGTTGGATCCATGCAAAATATCATTACATATTCAATTGGGATTACAGGTGTTCCCACTTCTTCAATTTATGGGTGACTTTCCTAGTCAATCCCGTTCGCGTTTAATATTACCAGGAGCTAGATAAATGGAGACGGTTGATTTCCTTGGCAGTGGATGTTTCTTTAACGTATTTTCTGTGGAAGGATTTGTGTAACCTCAAACAATGTAAATAAAACTGTGGTCTTTACTTTGCAGACTAATGGACAAAAGTAAATGTACTGCAGAGTAGGGAGAGGGTGCTCAGACATGCCAATGCTAACACTGTAGATGGCTGAGCTTGTTGACTTAAACTACAAGCTCCTTGATTTTGAAAATGAAAATGGCCGAGTATAATTACTTAAAATTCACAGTTGAATTAAAATTGGTAAGGCAGTGGATACACAAAAGAAATAGAGGATGAAGGAATAAATCTCTTTCCCTAGATACCCCATGAACATTTTATTCTGGGGGAAAACATGAGCACCCATGCTTGTGGCATTGGTGCTGAAGCAAAGACTTTGAGGCATTTGTCTGGAGTCTAAAAGAAAAAGGATAAGGGCGGACAGATCATTTAAATACATTATTTTATCTTTGATATTGTGATCATAGCTCATAGATTTTGGGTGTAAAACAAGAGGAGTAATACATACAGATACAAAACATAACTGGAGACCAGTGGAGAGTTAAAGAACAATACCTCCACTCCTTTCAGTGATAAAGAGAATACTGAGTGATGAGAATTAAATCATTTAAACAATCCTGCTTTCATGTTGAGAAAATTACATGTCGATGAACTTAAAAGAGGAGAAGTGTTTTGGTCCATTTCGTTATCAGATTAAGTCATGAAGATTCTAGCCCAGAGTTCTTTGAGAACAGATTCACTTGACACCTAGCTACAGCCTTATGGTAAATAACAGCATCAAGATTTATAGACAGG
This sequence comes from Rattus norvegicus, assembly GCF_021556685.1. Lineage (NCBI taxonomy): Eukaryota > Metazoa > Chordata > Mammalia > Rodentia > Muridae > Rattus > Rattus norvegicus. Next base: position 21,419,204 of record NC_141537.1, on the reverse strand, counting down.
GAGAGTGTATGAGTTTGTTGAGGAATTAAGGTTGGATGTTGAAAATATAAAGTAAAGCAATTTACACAAGTAAAATTCCAAAAGTGTATTTACGATTCAGGACTGAGCTGAAATTTGCCAGACAATATGTAGAGAAAAGTGGAGGTTAGAAAAAATGATATAGAATATTGGTATGAATGTTTCCTTCTGACTTAAAAACCAAAATTTCATGGTGTGAAAAAAGTTACTTTCCAATGTAAGAATTTTGTCTTAGACTGGAAAAAAGTCTTTTAAAGTGAGATGTTAATAAGTTTACTATGTGACAGTTCTGAAGGGCCCACGCTTCTGATTCCAATGTCTAGGAGACACATTGTATTAGCAGTTGTTTGGCAAAGGTAAGTTTTCTTCCTGTATTTGTTTTCAATCCAATTTAGACAGTAAGGAAGAGCAGTGGGAATCAAAAATGTGGTTGAGTCATATCCACAGGATCTAATGGGTCAAGGCCTGGAAGCATTAGGAAGTAATTGGATTCTTGCCTTTATTATTTCTCTTGCTCTGGGAATGTGATGTTGGTTTTCTATTCAGAAGACAGTATATAATATAGGTAGGGGCAATCTCCTAGTGCATCAGGGATAGTGTATGTAGTACCTACTGTTTCAGGAACTATGATTCTTAGCCTTCATAAGAATCCCGGTTCCCAAGTTTGCTGACCATCAGAGGGTCACAATCTAATAAGGTAAGGTAGTATGGGTCTTGAGGTCACATACATTAGAAATGGCAAGATAAACTCAGGATCAGAAATCAGAGGACCTACTCACTAAACATTGAGTGTAGATGTGAAAGTCGTAGAGATCTCCTCCAGCCTTTCTAGTAGAAGAAAGCATCTGAGTAATCCACCACACTGAAACCCACCTTCTTGTTTACCAGAGTCTTAGTCATACATAGGTTGGTGTGTTTTTAACTTCTATGAAAAAGACAAGTCCTGAAAAATAATAAATTATGATTGTGTATAGCTGGAGGTTTGTTTTTCCTCGTGACGTCTAAAGTGGAGAAAATGTAAAGTCATGGCATATTTCAGACACCTAAGGAGTTACAGCATCCATGGTGATGTGAGTTGTGATCAAATTCATCTCATTATGTTTATCTACTCTTCTACCTATTCGTGTGAGTGGAGAAGGGAAAGGCCTGGGAGCAGACTGTGCTGTAACTGAGTTAAAAAAAAGATTGATCTAGGAACAAAGACAGGAGCTGGTGAGACTGAAGCCAGGTCCGGAAGGGACTAATATACTACCCAGGGCAGCAAAGTTCATTCCTCCAGTTCTGGGTGCTTTATCTAGACTGAGAAATGCTACCAATTCCTCATTCCTCCGTATTTTATTTTCTGTTGAAAGATTGATGATTACTTTAGTATCGGAGTGGGTGGACTCTCTCATATGTCTGCTGCGGTAAGCCTGCTGGAGTCTGGCAGTGTGCCTCACCTGGCAGCTAAGAGGCAGGATATACCCTAGTGAAACTCTGTGGGTGGAAGAAAATTTGTCTTGGCCCATGTTTGCCTTAGAGAAACCTACTAACCACCATTTCTAGCAGCAACCCAGAAGTTTGGGCAAGCAGCCAATTTCCAAAGGTTAAGTATAAATCTTTAAATATGATTTGATAAGAATATAATACCATGCATTCTTCATTCGGGGAGCATTTGAAACAACATGTGTCTGTTCACAGCAGACCATGAAAGCCTTTGTACCATAAGTTGTCCTCCTTATTTAGGCTATGGATGAGGACTCTGCTGTGAAGATTAAAATTCATATAGTAATGGGGGCTAATGGCGTTGCTGCATTAAGTGTAGACTTTGTTAAAATGCTAACAGCAGCTTAGCAAGTGGGATCAAGGCAAAAAAAAAAAAGAAAAAAGAAACAGACTAATGATTGCGCTGATGGCATCTCTCAGAATTGGACTTTATGTTGTTCATGGGGGTGAACGATGCACTTTTCTAGTAACTATGACTTCTCATCGTCTAATTATTAGTAAATAGTAATTTACAGGGTAATGGATTAATAATTGCATACTATTCAGGAGATAATTTTAATGTTTATTAGAACTCAGAATTCTTATATGATTATTTGGATCCAGTTAACGTCTATGGGCTTTTAAAATCGTTAATGTATCTATGCACACACAAGTGACTGAGCTGCTCTTGGCTCTGTTGTTGCTGTTCTTCTTCTGAGATGAAGCACTATGTTTGCTCATGCTTCTTCAATTAACTCCACCTTGCACTTATTTTAAGAGCAACTCTGGTATTACCAATGAATATCAACCCAGACATTAATTTTAACTACTTTGCTCTTTGTCTTCCATGCAAACAATTCATCTCTATTGATAAATAATTGTACACACAGAACACAAACACTGGAAATCATGTTTCCTATTAATGTACTTATGGTTATCCTATCATTTCTTCAATTGAGAACCCTTATTAGATAATAGCAGAGACTTAGTATTGAGAATGCTTTGTATATCACCATGACTAGTTCTGTGAGTTTAGAAAGAAAATAAGCATTGGATTTTTTTCAACAATTATTATTTGTTCAAGTCAAAGAAACCATTAAATCTTGATTTTTTTTTTTTTAAAAAAAGTAGCCACTGGGTCTGGAGATATGATTATTGGCTGCTCTTCAGAGGCTCTGAGTTCAAGTCACAGAACTACGTAATGGCTCACAACTCTCTGTAATTCCACTCCCAGGGAATCTGATGCTTTCTTCCAGACCACATAGGGAACCTGGCACACATGTATGTGGTGCACACATATACAAGCAGGCAAAACACACATACACCTCGGATAAATGAACAATTGATTACTTAAAAATATCATCCAATCCAACCAATCATATAGGTGCTATGAAACAATGATTTGAAGTGTCTCGCTTAGATAACACACAAATATTTTAAAAATATGTCACATAGGCCCCATCACTTTCATGGTTACAAAAGCCAACTTGAAGGCTTAGCTTTGGCGCTTCTTATGTTATCTCACTTTTGCTGGTGTGTTAGCAATATGTCTTTCAGAAAACCAATTAAATCCTGGGTCAGGTTCCCCATAAAACCAGTACTACGTGCCTGCCCTTAGTAAGGCAATACATACAAAATAGTTAGAAAAAAAAGGGTACATGTTGGTGCATGCAGCTTTAATACCTGACGCTTGTTAAATTATCTGGGGTTCAGAGAACAGCACAGTGGAAAGTTTTCTCTTTTGTCAATGAAGCTTTCACACCTCCCAAAGTGGAACAATTTTCCACAAATCCCACAAGTAAATAGTAATCAGCCTAGAGTTTAGAGATGATAATTATTTATGTGTGCAGCTGTTCAAATGAGGAATTAGCATGGCTTCTAAGTGATATCATTATTTGATATCATATACACTGGATTTGTTCAAGCACTGTGATTTTCAATTATCTTCAATTAAGGTTTTAAATAAATGGTGACGGAAGGAAACAATATGAAGAATTTACAGATCCCTCTTAAGCATGTTTTAACCTTCCTGTCATTAGAAGCCCATAAAGAGTTACTATTTTCTACAAGGCAATTATACAGATGTCTGCGTCTAAGATGTCTTATGAAATCACAGGAAATAATTTAATTGGCACTTTACAGCATTTTTGGTTAATGTCTTCATTCTAAATGAACCTGTTATGTGAAGCAGAAAAGAGAAGTAGCAATTGAAGTGCTCTTCAGGGTGAGAGACGAAATGGAACATAGAACAAACCAGGGATTTTTGACCTATGTAACGTTTAAGGGTTATGGAGCAAAACAGATGAAACCAGACTGGAACAGAACCACTCTTGACTCTGAGGTTTTTCTCTTCTTTTCTTTTTGCCTGACACTTAACACAACAGTGCTTCTCAGCTCTGAAGTCAGCATGCCTGGTGCGTCATTTTATAGGTATGCAGAACAAAGAAAACAGTCATTCCCCTGCCTAGGAAAAGAGCCACATCTACCCAATCCCCCCCACTTCTTTCCACCTATGTCATTTTCTTTTCACCAGGAGGAGTTCACTTTACTGGTTTAGTACAAGCTAAGCTGCCTTAGCTTGCTGGTTTCCTCCAAGCATTTTTATGAGAATATATCACCGTGAACTTCTCTACCCATGAAATCACAAGCTTCTCATTAAAAAGGAGCTTGTTAAGATGATAGGAGCTGGAACTTTACCACACTAAGAGATCAGAACTGTAGACTTGAATTAATATGAGTTGGGCACATCACCACAGGCCCAACAGAATCAAAGTAAAAGTGTTTATGTGGTTGTAACCCTTAACTACATTTGTTCCTTTCACGAATGTAACATAGAAATCTCTAAATTTTTTCTTATTGATACTTTTGGCATAATATATTACATATGTTAGGGTATACATAAAATATGTGGGTCTTTTCTTTCTTTAAAACAAGATTTCATAGTCTATTTTGTGATGTAATGTTATGTGTGTGTGTGTGTGTGTGTGAGTGTGTGTGAGTGTGTGTGTTTGCACTCCATTGGTTTTTGTGATGTGTGTGTGTGTGTATGCTCCACATCATGAGTGTGAAGGACAGAGGGAGACAGTTCTCTTTTCCACTATGTATGAGTCAGAGATCAAACCAAATTTGCCAGGCAGGGTAATGAGTTGTATTTGCCATCTGAACGGTTTAGTTTTTTCGACTGATTCAGTCAAACAGCTTTACATTTCTTTGTGCCAGTTACCCCACACCAAAATTCAATTCATTCTGTCATTGTTATCACTAAAATACTGATAGCAATGGCAGCCACTTATTGAACATATACTACATAGAAAGTAGTATAAATTGTTTGATATCAGCCTTACAGGTTGTATACTTTGGGGAAATGAATTCTGTCAACACATAAGGTACTTTCCCTAAAGTCTTAAGATGGGTAAGCTTTCAAAAACAAATCTATACAGATGTAAAGAAGTGGATGTATTTTGAAAGTACAAGCTGCACAATTGCTTTCATTAAATTTTTTATTATGTCTTTTCCTGTTTAAATTTTTATCTATAAATTCATATCCATGACATACCATCAGAAGTCTATTTTGAAAACAGATCCACAAACCATCTAAATTTTATCATTTAGTAGTTTAAAGTATAGTGACAGACATGTTTTTAAAGCTGATCACAACACCAAGTAGTCTAGGGAAGAAAAAGGCAAAGCTAGGTGATGCACAGTGGTGAACACATGAAGTCACAGCCCTTGAAGAGAGAATGCAGGAGAATCATAAGCTTAATTCCAACCCAGGTTACTTGGGAACACACTGTCTCTGGAGGGAGACAAGATAAAATTAAGACTATAATCTTTGACAGCAATAAAATGACTATCTTCTACTTGCATTCTAGGCTGAATTGTTAATCTTATTTTTAGTCATGCTTTGGAAAAGGTCAACTTTTCTCTATGCATTTCATTTGCTTATTCAGATATTCAACATTTTAGAAGAAAATCACATTGATTTCTGTGTGCTTGCATCTTAAATCTTTGCATCTTTGTAAATATAAAGTAGACTTAACAAAGAAAACGATTTCAACAGCTACTAAGTCTCTAAATGTCCTTGGGGTTTTCTGTTGGGTTAGCTAACTTTGTATTGGAAAGTTCTGCTTCCTCCCTGGTTCTCAGGAAGTCCCTCCAAAGGACTTTTAGAGAGCTAAACCCTGCAGGGATGTGACTGACTGCAGCAGAAAGCTGATTTTGCCAAGCTCATCCAACCTGCTCTCCAAAGACTGTGCTTCCTCCTGTTTGCTCCTCTAGGGGCCTCTTCAGCAGTCTGTTTTTGTGCCCTCCCTTCTAGGAGGGCTCTTTGGGGAAATGTTTTTACCCTAACTTAGAAAACCCAAGCCACCTGCACTTAGTATATTTGACTCTCTTAGGATGCCAGAGTGCAGCTGTCTTTTTCCACGTTCTCTGAGGAACTGGAAGGTTGCATGAAGAAACGAATCCTATTTTGCTTCTTTCCAGCAGAGAGGAAGAATTGATGGAGAGAGCAGGACTTCCAGTACTTGCTGACTGCTGTAGCATCTTCTTCCATAATTTTGTGTACTCTTGCTTTCTTGACAGTGCAGCCTCTCATTCTCAGGTGTAATTTGTTTGCTTATTTATTCATCTTACTGACCTCCGCTGTGTGGAGAGGCTGGCTACTCTGCTGAATGCTGAAACAAGGCAAGGCACTTGACAGATATGGCCCCAGCTTCCCCTACTCTTAGAAACGTTAATTACCACCCTCATGCCACTTCAAAGCACTTCTGAAGAGTTGAGAGATGAGCCCAGCCCAGGCCCTTTAGCAAGAAACTCAGAGGTATAGCTAAAAATCTAGAGACTTCTTGTACTCTAGTACTTTCTCTAAAGTAGTGACATTAATATGCAGAATGTCTTTGCCTATCTCTCCATAAGCAAATTAACCACATGTATAAATTAATTTATTGCTTATGGATTTGCTCATCTGAAAATAACTGTCTTCATTTCAAGCACAGGCAATTCAGATAGGATGTAACCATTCTGATCGTGGACTCCATTTTTTTTTCCAGAAAAATAAAAAACTTTGTATTTACCTGAAACCTCTGTGTTTTAGATGACTTGGGATACTCAAGGACCAGTAGTGCTATTGAACTTTGCAAATGATAAAACACTATAAATTAATAGGATTTAGTAGATGTGTTCATTAGCTTTTGACTGCTGTAATTTAATACATGACACAATTCAAAAGGAGGAAAATTTGAGTCACGGTTTCAAAAGTCTATGGTCACTTGACTCTGTTGTTTTCTGAAGCTATGGTTGCACATAATGCCACAAGAGAGTCGTGTGGCAAAAAAAACCATACAACATCAGGTAGTAGGAGACAGGGAGATGTTCCTTTGATGGGTCAGGAGCACCAATTTGTTCTCTCTTTAAAATATGCAAAGATATATAGAATTTTAAAGCATTCCATTTATGTATTTGTTTGTTTGTTTATTTACTTATTTATTGTGAATCTGTATATGTGAGTGGGCTTGCACATGCTGCTGGGAAAATATGGAGGTCATCGGAGAGCTTGCAAAAGTCCATTTTCACTTTCCACCAAATGGGTACTGGGGTTTAAAGCCAGCTCACCAGGCCTGACAACACACATCTTACCACTGAGCTGCCTCATCAGCCAGATATATACTATCTTAACTTTGAGCTGTTTTTATCCATTAAAATTCATGTTTTTAACTTAAAAGTAATGGAATATCCAGTTTTGTGTAATTAAGAGAAGACTTTCCTCAAGTGTTGACAAACTGTCACCTTCAGATTTTCAGAAAGTTCTTTTTCCACCCAGTTGTTGTGTTTCGCCTAATAGCAAAGCTGCTCTCATCCTCTGTGCAATAAACTGAAATGTTCTGGACATACAGGAAACAGTGGATATCTGCTTATAGAAGAAGAAAGGGAGAATCTTTATTTTGTAAATAGATTATCAGCAAATCTCAGGTATTAGGCAGGTATGGTAGGTGCTTTTAACCCCGGAACCATTTCACTTACATCATTGTAGAGCAGAAAATCTTCACAGTACACCACCTTTATGCCATCATTCTACTGTTTGTTATGGGTTGGATATTTTGGGAAGACAGTCTCTGTGACTGGCTTGGACATGCTTTGTAGATCAAAATGAATTCACAAAGAACCACTTACCTCTTTGTTTTCAGAGCTAGTATTAAAGGCACTACAATATCCAACAGTGATTTGGATATTGAACCTCTCCCAGGGACATATTTTAAGACCCTGACAAGCAGTGTCTGTAACCACAAGGAAGGGGTAGAACCTTTAAGAGGCAAGGACTACATACAAAAGGAGTTAGGGGCCTAGGAAGACAATCTCCAATAGAAGGGAGGAAGAGGATCCTATGGATCTATCAACCAGAGATCTCCAAATAAGATGTCAGACTCCATGGCTCGAAAAGATATTTATTCACAAGAAGATAAGATTTCCTTTGATATTTTGACAGGGTATTACAACTAAGGAAACAAATATAGGTATATGGCATTGAGAACTACACAAAAATTACAGTTATATGGCAATCATTCTAGAGTAGTAAATGTTATTATTTTGTTCTTTTTATATTCCTTTCCTCAGTTTTATTTACTTATTTGTTTTTTGTTAAAATTTATTTCCATACAATATATTTTGATATGTTTGTCTCCTCCAAGGTCTTTTTCACTTCCCTATCCACCCAACTTTAACAAGACCAAAGCTTTTTTTTTAAAAAAAAATTGATATACTTACATAAGCAAGTTAAAAATTAAATATTGGTTTCACAATTTCAGTATCTTGTGAGAAGGAGAATGGGATTTGCAGATATGCTTGATGAAAAACATTTGGGGTATGTTGGGAGACAGACATCTAGAGTAGAGATTCCCCAAAAGGGACCTACAGACAGCCAACAAACATGAAAAGTTATTTAAGTGTTAATCAAAATCACCTTAACTAGAATTACGAAGCTTTAGGGAGAATGTGAAGAATCAGAACTGTCACAATGCTGGTGGGAACCTACAAAGGTAAAGACGTTTGGGGCAGCTTTTTCTCAAACATATGGAGTTGTTACAACCATGCAATCCTGCTAGATAGATATGAAAACATGCCTACATAGAGACTTATATTCAAATGGTTATAACAGCATTACTCAGGGTGACTGAAAATAGGAAGTTCCCAAATTTCCATCCATGAATAAACAGACACAATGCTATAGAGTAGCTACTCAGCAGAATGAATACTGACAGAAATGTTTCTTTAGATGAGTCTGGATGCAGGTTGTTGAGTTAAAGAGGAGAGGCAGAGAGGTTTTACTATGTGTCTCCATTCACAAAAGATACCAGAATACAGAAATTAATAGAGACTAGTTGAAAGTGGATTGTTTGCTTAAGGTTAGGAGGAGGATTTGGAGGACTCCTTGCCCTATTTACAGCAATAGTTAAACGACAGGAAGATTGTGGTTGAGGTTATAGAAATGTGCTAAACTCATCCACATTGGTGGTGGCATGTAGATCTGGGGCTACGTTGCAATCCAAAGGTCACTAAGAGTGATGGGATGAAATATGCTTTCCTCTAGACCACTGTTGCTCATCCTACGACAATTGACACCTGAGAAGAGATCACGATTTGTTTTGCATAGTTGTCTGGTACATTTAAGAACAGCTTAAACATTCTTTCTCTCTATCCATTAGAAGGAAAGAATCTCCACCTTTTGTTTTCTGGTTTTGACAATTTAATATGTTTCTGGACATTGCCTTGGGGCACAAAGAGAGGGAGGGTTTCTCAGTTAAAACAATTACTGTAGGGTTTTGGTTCTCTGAATCTATGACTTAAGACCCCTTCGACAAATGTCTCTAAAAATATTTAGATTATGATTCATAGCAGTAGCAAAATACAGTTAAAAAGTAGCAATGAGAATAATTTTACAGTTGGAGGTCACCACACCATAAGAAACTGTATTAAAAGGTCACACCATTTGGAAGGTTGAGAAGCACTGTTTTAAGGCTTAGAAATTGAAGAGGTGGAGAGCTACGGAGTAGAAAACTGCATGGCTATTTTTCAAAACAAATATTGAAGAATTTGATGGGGATATTTGACTATTTAAAGCATGACCAAGTATGTCTGAGTCAGCTGGGGATAACTCTAACAAGGTATTACAATGGCATGTCTTAAGTAATGGAAAGATATTTCTCACCATTCTGGAAACTCAAACCCAAGATTCTCTAAAGGAGGAAAGTAAGGGTGAGTTATCTGTCTTCCTGTTGGGCTGCAGCCTCTCCCTAATGATCATAATTACTCCCATCATAATTACTTCCTATGGTTCCTATCTGTTAATAGTCTTTGTAATTAGAGCAAATAACTTCACTATATTATGTGTGTGTGTGCATACACACATTAAATATAAAATTAAGTATAAAATTATGATTCCTTATGGCTTTTTTGGTACCAACCTCCTTACTGTTGTTTATTCCTCCTCATTTCCTCTCCTTCTGTACTATCCTCTGTCCTTCTTCACAACTTAAAGAATAGCCCTATAGTCCTCATTTCCTTTTCATATTAACTGTATCCTGCCCTTCATATCTCTAGGGCAGTGGTTCTCAATCTTCCCAATGCTTCCACCCTTTATACAATTCCTCATGTTGTGGTGAACCCCGCAACCATTATTTTCATTGCTACTGTAATTTTGTTGTTACTATGAAATGTAATGTATCTGTTGGTAGTAGGTGACCCCTGTGAAAGGTCATTCAACTGCTGCTCTAGGGCCTTTCCTCCACTCCTCATGGTCCCTTTTTATTTTCCTGTCTTCCACCATTACTCAAGGCTTTATACTCAATATGTAAAGAGTTGGAGTTAAGAAATACAAATAAGAAAATTGTGGCTTTTCATTTTATAGGTCTGGGTTACAAGTTCAATATAATACTTTCTAGATTCATACATTAATCTGCAGATTTCTTAACTTCATTTTCTTTATAGTTCCATTGTACTATGTATTGAATTATCAGTATCAATTTGTCAGCAGAAAGACATTTATGTTGTTTCCATTCTCTAGCCACTGTGAGCACAGCATCAGTGAACATGGCAGAGCAGGGATGTGTGGATGTCTTGGTTTTGAGAATGTGACAAGGGGTGGTGTTGCTGGGCCATAGTTTATATTGTTTTTAGCTTTTTGAGAATTCTGCACACTAATTTTCAGAGTGGCTGCACCGGTTTGCAAACCCAACGAAATATATGAGTGTCCCTTCCCTCACCTCCTCACCACCATTTGTTGTTGGTGCTCTATTTATCTTTGCATTCGGACTCCGGTAAGATGAAATCCTAAAGTTGTTTCTATTTGCATGTCCTTAATAGTTAAGGATGACAAACACTTTTTGAGATATTTTTTAGTCGTTTTTCTTTCCTCTATAGCCCATCTTTAAAATTGGGTTATTTGTATCTTGGTTTTTTTTTTCTTTTTTTTTTTTTTTTTTTTTTTTTACTTTTTAATGTAATCTGGGTATTAATCTTCTGTCAGATATGTAACCGGCAAAGATTCTCTCCTAGTGTATGGACATTTTCTTCATTAAACTTTCACTTGTTTTACAGAAGCTTTTGAGCATTATGCTGTCACAATTGTCAATGGTTGGCCCTAACCACTGGGCAAAAGTCCTTCCATACGCCTATACCAGTAGGGCATAGCATATGTTTTTCTTGCAGCAATTTCAGCATTTCCCAATTCATCTTGAAATCTAATCCATTGGAGCTAATTTTTGTGCATGACACTGAATATGGGTCTAATTTAATTCATCTACATGGGGACATTCAGTCTTCCCCAGCACCTTTAAAAGAAAATATTGATTTTTCCTTGAGCATGCATTTTTGCATCTTTGTCAAATAGTAAATAGCTTTTGTTACCTGCATTCATGATTAGATCTATTTTGTTCCACTGGTCTATGCTGTCTTTATTCTAGTGTCATCCTCTTTTTCTTACTAAAACTCTACAGTATATCTTGAAATGTGGAATTTTAATCTCTCCAGAATTATCTGTGCTGCTAATGGTTGCTCTGGTTATATATGATCATTTGTAATTCCATATAAATTTTAGGATACTTTATTTCTGTCAAAAATGTTGTGGTAGTTTTGGTAGGGATTGCAATGAATCTGTGAATTGCTTTTGAATGGGTAGTTATTTTTCACAATATTAATTTAGTCCATATTGATGCTAGTGCATAGCAAGATGTAAGTGAATAAAATAAGAATGAAATGTTGGATTTTGTTTAAAAGAAAACACTTTGAAGAAAAAGTCATAAAAGTTACTCCTCTCTAGGGTTCCTTGTGAGGATATTAGTGCATGGGTATAAAGATTCCACTCTCATGGGACTTTATTGAAAATGGTAGGGATTTCTCCCCATCCTTAATTTTTATAATGGCTTTATTTTCAGTTGTTTTATTTCAAAGTATGGTGAATTAACAAAAAATACCTACCCCAACTTATCTAGAGTATTTTTTCATATCTGGGGTGTTTAAGAGACATGAGAATCATTTTAATTTATTTGCTTTATTGGTATTAAAATATATTGGGACACAAATTGCTATATTTTTTAAGAACAACACTAGAAAAAGTGCCATAAGTGAAATATATACTTAATTTTATGTCAAGCAGTTTTGCAGTAGACTTAAAATATACATTGCTACCCATTGCTCAACATCTTCACATTGGGGCGAATAACAGATAATAGTGTCAGTTGACCAGGACACTCTTCTTACAAACTAAGTCATGTGATACAGTGATTTTTCACAGACATGGATTCTGTTACAAGCTGTTACTTCATCAAATCGTTGTACAAATCAAAGCTTTTGGTCCAAGTGATCAAAGCTTCATTTATATTTTTAGCAAATTATTCATCTTTTTTCCCCTCTATACATTCATCAACCTATATAAGAAACAACAGAGCAGGTATGTTTGCAGGAATTACCTCATTTATCAAGTTGACATTTTGGCTGCTCCACAAAATAAGCAGATTCCATCACTGGTATAGAGAGAAAAACTCAAATCGAATCTTGTGTGCCATTTGAGGACACATGATTAATGAGCATGTGCTCGGTTTTATTAATCTTTCTGAATTCTTGACATCTTACTCTCATCACATAACCTTTCATTTTGGAAACCACCTTTATGTTTAATGTAGATTTAATAAAAATGTAGGTTTGGAATTTTTCCTTGAATTTTAAAAATATACTGCTTATGAGGCTTTTATTCTTATGTTAAATATATCTATCTACCCTGTGCATATTATAAATAGCCATTTATTTCCCTAGGCTCTTATTAATAAAATACACTTGGTGAATCATGTTTAAATGAGTAACTGGTGCTAACACCTGAAGCATATATTTCTGGCCATAATTTCAGAATATGTAAAGCTATAATTGACGCTTTAAATTTTAGTATCAGAACAGCAATCATTTTAGTAGCTCCCATAAGACCTAGGAGAGGTTCTTGAATGCAGTCTTTGAAGCAAATGTGAGCAGTCTAAACAACCCTGTAAAGATGTGGTGGCAGCCATCCTTAGCCATTTTTATCTGAAGTCCAACAATGTGAGGGGTACTCAAATGGTGGAAACATTTAGAATATCTGCCAGTAAATAATTAACTGTTTGAAGAAAAGAAAGATTTTTTTTTACACTTTTAATTTGATAGGTTTTCATACACCATAGGGAGCTCAGGCAGAAAATGACCCATCACCAATACCATCTCTAAGAGAAACAAGTAAAAACTCCTCTAGTTAGATACAAATACGTCTAAGGAACATAGGTCAGCATTATGAACAGCTTAATGAGACTCAAGACTTGTTACAAATAGGAAAGAAGTCCTAAATTTTGGGACTGTCATATTTTAAATTGGAAAAGGTTACATTCACATTTAGTGGACTCACAAAGAATCAATTGCTGGAGTCTACAGAGGCACAGAAACAAGATGTAACTAGATTTCTCCTCAATGAGCTGTTGTGAGAGTTTCAGAACCTGTGAGAGACCACTGAATGGAACAGAACTTCACCCACAATAGGATAATTCATCATCACCCTGGAACCTAGCCTTTATTTTACAATGATAGGATAATTGGATTTTGTCTCCTTTTCAGCCTAATCCTTATCTTAAACCTAACCCTCCAAGTTGAAAGCCTTAATTTAAACAAGAACTAGACAGACATTCTGTAGAATCTGATACTACGTAGATTAGCCTTTGATGCCATACAGTTGTCATTCTTAGCCCTGCTATCCTTTCCAGGTTAGGGTCAGGGTCAGGGTTAGGGTTAGGATTAGGGTTAGGATTAGGGTTAGGCTTAGGCTTAGGCTTAGGCTTAGGCTTAGGCTTAGACTTAGGCTTAGATTTAGGCTTAGGCTTAGGCTTAGGCTTAGGCATCAGCGTAGGCATTGGGGCAGATAATGAATAAAACATTAGCAAAGTTGAGCCATTACCAGTACAGCTTTATGTATAAGAACAGGTAGCGACCTGCTTTAGTGGGCATACAGATTCCTGCTCTAGGCCAATTTGCATGTCGTGGGTTGTAACTATTTAACAATATGTGCAATCAGTCCTTTATGTCAGCCAGCCAGCTTTTGGTTGTTTTTACTGCTTTAAATAGGTGCTTAATTTTATTATCATTTTACATCATTTTGATAAGTTTCACGATATAGAAAACAAATAAAAGTACACTGAATATTAATTGAGATGAATCTATTGCAAGTTACAAATTACAAGACCACAACCCTAGAAACTGGAAGGCAATCTCCTAAAAGCTTCCAGAATAATAGTACCTAACGCTACCTGAAAACAGGAATCTCTGGAGTGTCATCATCAGTAAACAGTGGCATGCCTGATCTAGCTGGTATTTGAAAGAATAAAAATTCAGAGTACAAAATGTCCTTTTAGATACTCAGGTAGATTAAGCATACCCTTGTTTTGGATGGTGATCACACATAACTGTGCATATTAGATGATAAAGAGATTCTCTTAACTGTGTCTACTTGTGTGTGGAACCATAGGAAGTTTGAAGGGAGGAGGGGAGGGAGATAGGGAGGGAGGAGGCTAGTGGACAACCTTAGACTGTAGATATGGTTCCTTGGGTAGCATCTACCTTAGTTTTGAAACAGATTCTCCTTGGCTTGGAACTGGCTGATTAGGCTATTCTGTTTGAGGGCGGGGGAGAGAGAGAGTGGCAGAGAAAGAGATTTCCCCATGATTATGACACAGAGCAAAATTTAAGTAGTTAATATAAGTGTGACAAAGGGCATCTCCGATGTAGGGAAGCCTTCTAGAAAGGCCACCTTAGCTTAAAGCACAGCTGTGCAGCTAGGCATGTCTGGCCCCCATCTGCACTGCCCACATCAGCCACCCAGGCTCACTAGTTCCATAACACAATTTCCTTTTCTGTTACTTGGGTCTCTGTAGGTAGACTGGTAAAACTAAAAAGAGATTTTTTTTAATCAAAACTTCCCACTTAGAAAGTAACTAATCTTGTTGGAACATACAAAAGAGAAGGAACTCCTGGCTTACTGTCTTAGGGGAAGGAGCTGCGTGACACTAAGTTCTATTGTTTTTTTTTTTCTCTTCTCCAGCTACATAGCTTTTTTTCCCCTGTGTCTGTAATAAAAGGGTGCCTTAGGGTGAGAATGAGTTGGCGCCATATTGGTTATATCTATTGCACTGTATATGATTCCCTAAGGAAACTGGACAGATGAAGGAGAGAACGTAGGAAGTGACTGCAGGATTCAGTAAGAATTTTTTGTGTCTTGGGAAAGATGAACAGGAACGTTTAACAGAGTAAATGAGGAAGGACTGGAAAAACTAGCCGTTTATCTTGGAGATTGTGTGTGTGTGTGTGTGTGTGTGTGTGTGTGTGTGTGTGTGTGTGTAAGGTGAAAATGCATATATGCACATCTCATATGCAAGGAGGCTAGTGGACAACCTTAGACTGTAGATATGGTTCCTTGGGTAGCATCTACCTTAGTTTTGAAACAGATTCTCCTTGGCTTGGAACTGGCTGATTAGGCTATTCTGTTTGAGGGGTGAGACACCTCCCCAGCATGTACCAATATGCCATGCTTTTTATATAGTTCTGGGGATCAAAGTCACATCCTCATGCTTATGCAGCAAGCACATAGGTTACAAACTGTCTACACACCATCCACAGGATCTGCGATTGTGAGATTGTGTTTATTAACCAACACAAATGTGCAAAATAAAATATGGCGTCATCTTTATTTTTGTTGCTTTTTTGTTTATTTAGACATGAAGTGATTTCATCTCATTCTGATCTTAAAACTGGGAACATTTTCAAAGCCTACAAAAACCATATAATTTTTTAAAAAATCTTCCTTTTCAGCTGATGTTAGTGAAAGAATTATTCAAACAATAATTAGATTCCAGATATCAGGATTCCTGGTTGGGTTATTTCAACCAGGGTAGAACAAAGAAAAGAAAAAGTGGTGCCTTGTTAGCCTGGTAATAGCCCATTCAACCATTAATTTGGTTTTTTATATGTGCTAGTCCCTCTTCTAAGAATGAGATACGATTTGTGTCTGCCCTCCTATATTCATCTCTAACAGGGAAGAGGAATGGTAAATCACCTTTCCAGATGCAAAGTCTGTTGAATATGGCTTTCCATGGTCAAGGATCTGGATATTAATTCAACCTGATTATTAAGAATATGAGAAGAGCTCTTTTTCTTCATTTATGTTTTCAAGTTCAAAGAAGATGTGTCATCAACTTAGCAAGAAAAATAGTCTAGTAAAATGGAGACCCTTAAACTCTGAAATGAGTTTGTCCTTAAATATCTTAAAGTTTTCCTTTGATATATCTCTGTCAGGCTTCTCTAATTTGTGCATGTTTTTCCTGAGAAGAAACAGCAGACAGCAACATATGATGGCTTTCAAAACTCAAATTAATCACACCGGTTTGAGAGCCCAGAGCCACATGTCCCAGCTCTTGAGAATCCTCGGATGTAACAATGTCTAATATTTAGACTCAAGTTGTTTTCATAGGTGCTAACCTTTTGTCTTAAGATGATTCAAATTAATAAAATAATATACTGTAACACAATTTCCTATCATAATTTTTGCAGCAATAAAAGTAAAATACTTGTTAAATAGAAAACATTTGGACACCTTAAAATTTATGCATTTTTGTACTTAACATCTATTGGAAATTAAAATTTAACTAGGTTAATAAAGATTTGTTAGAGATATAATTATTTCAATGAAATAAAATAAGTGCACAAAACTAACTTATTGTTTAAAAATAAATTAGCTTTGCTTTTGAGGTGTGGCATGTTAAGAAAATATAATAATATGGACTGAGTGTATACATTCCCAAGATCTTTTCTCCTTGTTTGATTTTCGCTACAAATAAACAAATGCAAAGAAATAAACAAAATATTGTCCTTCAGTGCTTACTTATGAGTTGTTATAGTGGACATTAAGACAGGCTGCTTATGTTATTTTTTTTATTATAGTAGGTACCAAGATAAAACTTTATACTGGACTCCAAACATATTCTTTGTCATAAGAAGATGTATAACAATTTGAATAAAAACCTGTGTATACACACAATATATATATATATTGCATATATATATGTGTGTGTGTGTATGTGTGTGTGTGTGTACACGCAAAACACAATAGACTCCTGCTCACTGAATTCATGAATACTTGTGTTAAAACAATATATATCAGAAGTTGTTGTAAGCAGAACAAATGGCCCTCAGTTGTGCTTTTCAGTGGCTATATAGTGTGTCCTGGTCAGAAGATCCCATGATTTTATATTAATCAGGATCTAGATTTACAGCTTAGGAAAGGAAATCCAGACTAAATATGTGAAGCTTCATACACTGTATTGATAAACTCAGGCACGTAAGTCTTCAAAGGAGGCAGGATTGAGTGATGATACTCCTATGCCAAGCTGAGTACCTGCCAGGTTCATTTGAAGTATATTTAGGTAACTGAATCTTCACACAATTTTGTTTGATACATTGATGGTATGTGAACCATTATCTATGTCAATAAAATTAATTATGCATTTTAAACAAAATATGACTATTTTAGGATATATTTGAAGCCCTCATAAAACCATATGGTCCATAAATTAGATTGTTTATGATACTGTGTTAACTGAAGTCCCACATAAACATGGGCTGAGCCCATGTACCCATGGCTGAGTCACTAAGTGGGGATTAGTAAAGCTCATGAGAAAAAAAAGTTAGTGTTTGTTTTAATAATAACAACAATAACAATTGTATTCTATGATATTTTTATCCTTATGCTAAATATTTCTACAACATTGTTTTATTTAATGATTATATAAAGGCCACTTTAATTAATGTTCTCTTGAAAGTTTCAGAAATAAAAGCAAAACAGTCTCATGAAAATATTTTGATTACTCTTTGAAAGACTAAAAATATGTTTTGGATAATGTTCTTTTAGTTTCAGCTTAATGTTGCAGTATTTTCTGTGGAAGCTATAATCTAAACCACAATCCTAATATTATTTCTCTGAGTAAAAATTTTCCAAGTACTAGAATCATTTATCTAAAATAAATACTTAAAATATGCCTTAAAATAGAAAGAGCACAGTGTTTGCTAGTGAATACAGTTAATGAGTATGGTTCTGTTACTCATCATTTGTCCAGAAATAAAAACAACAAAAACAAAAAGAGAAAAAGCTGTGGAGGAATTCTTATTTATTCATTCATTCACTTTACATCCCAATATTAGTCCCCTTCTCAGTTCTGCCCCCCAATTCCCCCTCCTTCTTTAATAAAAGGGAGATTCCCAGGGTATCACCCCCATCCCAACTCTCATTTCTCTACCCCCACCCTCCCACCCTAACCTCATCTTTGGCACATGAAGTCACTGCCAGAGTAGGCGAATCCTCTGTCACTGAGGCAAGACAAGGCAGTTAGGGAACAGGATTCAAAGGATTCAGGGATAGTTTCCAATCCGGTTGATGGGGAAGCTACATGAAGACCAAACTGCACCCTGCTACATATGTGTGTGGGATAGGGGAGGCTGAGATCCAGCCTATGATCACTCCGGGAACCCCAAAGGTCCAGGTTAGTTGACTCTGTTGAACTTTCTTTATTCTGTAAGAACAATTCTTATGCCTAAACTTTGGTGTGAACTGCTTTTAAACCCCTGATATGATTTGGATACATGGAAAACAAACCCAAGATTAGGGCTAAGATAGTGCAGTGTTCTACTGGGGTGAAATGATGTTACATTGTAGGCTTAAATTTTTCAAAAGCTACTTTAATTATCCAACAAAACCAGAAATTCCCACTTCACGACACACAATCAGGGAAAGAAACAGCATAGATAAAATAACAAGCAAAACCTTTTCACCCTGATTGCTCCCTCCTCCTTCACTGGTCAAGAGGAGAGGGAAAGGCACTGCTGCTGCCTGTTTCCCCTGACATTGACCATAGCCTTACATAGTTCACTGTGTTTAGAGGAGACTCGTTGACAAATTACATTTCACCAAACTGGAATTGATATTGGGAGGTAATTGATGTAGAGTTTCCAGAGAATTGGTGTTGGGGAGAGTGGTGAGTTTGCAGAGTGATCTTAGAGACCACAGGGAAGGAGTGGAAGAAACAAGGCTGGGCGAGGAGAAGCAAGGGGATGCATGTGATGCCAGCCACTGCGTCCCAGAGGGAGACCATTGCTTTCACCCGCTTCTGACTTTTATGGAGCAGTTGCAGATGTGGGCTGCCCAGGGAAGGAGCTTGACCTTGGGCAAAGTGCCTCTCCCTCACAGACATCAGTAGAAAGCTTTTACAGCTGAACATTGTTGGCAGTACTCTCAAAATCTACGGGAGTAATTCCCTTCATTCACATAGGATGTCTTCTATCACATATCGTAGTTACTGTCATTCGACAGAGGCAAAGAAGGAAGAAATAACCCCAGAAACCCAACAAAGAAATCAAGGCAATTTAAGAGGATGGCAGAATAGGAGGTGAAGGATTACTGTAGGGTCCTGGATTCTGTGCTTATCCACTCCAGACACTAATAAATACTTTCTAAAGGAACAGCTCCCATTATTTGTTTATAATCAAGAGATTATCCAGTTATACGTCACTCAGCAAATAGAACATTAAGAAAAGTCACTCTGGTGTTTGTTAGTAATAAGAGGAACTTCTATGAATTGTTTCAAAACAAATATGCTGAGCCAAGATTCCTGTATTATTACTTGAGAAGTTTCATAGCGAGCACTTCTATTCTACTTTCTAACGGAGAAAATGAGATGGCCTACCCCCAGGCTATGTAAAGAACAAGCATATTAATACTTAGTAGCATGTCCCTTAGAATAATGATGTGCATCAAAGCATAAGGCCCACTCAGACATCATCTCCTTTTGATCAGTGCATTAATATCGGGCCAAGAAAAGCAGACATCACAAAGTATTAATGGATATATAACTTGATATTGTGTTTACATCATAATCACAAGATATAAAGAAGTATATGAGCTTTGT
The DNA here is from genome assembly GCF_021556685.1 of Rattus norvegicus. Taxonomy (NCBI): domain Eukaryota; kingdom Metazoa; phylum Chordata; class Mammalia; order Rodentia; family Muridae; genus Rattus; species Rattus norvegicus. Next base: position 21,399,210 of record NC_141537.1, on the reverse strand, counting down.
TCTAAAAGAATAAAGTAGACTCAATGTATCTTGATTTCTTCTTGTAGTTCATTTAAAAATGTCAAATATTGGAGGGATTCTTAGTAACTTAGAAAATGTTGACTCCTCCACGTTTGTGGCATGTGCGACTTTGTTTCCTGTGACTATATTGAAACACTAGAGGCAGTTTCACTCCATAAAGAAATGATTCTTTAACTCAGTTTCAGAGGTCCAAAAGGTAAAAAGTTTGGTAAGGTAATAAATTGGTAAATTGCTAATTTCTCCCCTTCCTCATATGACCCAACCTCCTACTGCACATCAGCACTTACTGAATGCTGGGATCTCGAATGCCAAGAAAATGATCACATTGCCAAAACAGAAGCAAAGTAGTGGCTGAGTCCCACAGTTCTGTCATTTGACCCAAGGTTGCCTGTTAACTTTTCATCTTCAATGGGCCACAGCTCTTAGTGCCAGCACCCTGATAACAAAGTTCCCAACCCATGAACACTGGGGAACAGCTCACTTCCAATCTCCAGAGTCGACAGATCTATATTTTTATTTCTCCCTTCTTTACTTTCTTCTAATTTATAGTTGAAAAGAGTTTGGGGGAAGATATGTAATATTTCTGTAAACTCTATATACATAATGCTTTTATCCATTAACCCATATTTATTGATTTTTTGTTTTTATTTATTCAAGATACATTTTATAAGTCTTCATTACTGTATTTATGATTATTTCCCTTTGTCTATCTCTTGAAAAACTTTGGTGATTGATTTTTACAAACTTTAACAAGCACACAAGCCCCACTTTCTGTCCATGAAACTCAATGTAAGAAACCAAACCGTGGATGAATGGGCTAGATGTGCATGGTACTCTCTCATCATTAGAGGTGACAGTTAAGCAATCCAATTAATGAGGGAAACTGCAGATGAGATGTGGTAAAAAGGGAACTGCTAAGTTTGTCCTCATCATGAGTGTAGCTGACAAGAATAGGTATGTTGAGGCCAAAGCTGCAGAACCTTTGAAAAGAGATATCCAAAGAATATATAGAGTTTTTGTGATGGAAAAGCATCCTGAACATAGTTGCTATATCCTTCCATCTTCAAACTCAATTTTCCTAATAATTTTAAACAGGATTTATTCCAAAACTTTAAACCCAATTTTTAGATGTCTACAAGTACACAAATATTAGGAAATTCATCTTCTTGGAAAAAGGCTAGGTTCAAGCCTATTAAGGAATGGTATAGAAATTACTGTTAATTAGTAGCCATTTTCTTCCAGACACCTTGTTTACCCAGCTTTGTGCTTTGCAATGTGGTAGAACTATTTTACCTTATTTTATTTTTGCAGTTAGTTGTAACCCTTCATTCTCTGACACTGAGGGGCACTTTTGCTGACTTGGAGTTGAAGGAGGTCTGTCCAAGCCTAATTACTGGCCATTTGCCAGCTCATTTTGTCCCCATTTAGTCTCCTGTCTACAGACAGAAAGAAGAGAGTGCAATCATATACAAAACTAGGGGAGGAGGAGGAAGGAGGGAGAGTAAGCAGGAACTCTTGAAGGTTTTTATTTTTAATACTCTGCCCAATTAAAGAAGTATTTCGATTCCCGATTTCTACTTTAGTGATCACACCACACATTTTCTTTCTTTATTTTTTTTACTTAAACCTACTGTAGCTAGTTCCCATCATTCATTAGCTTTGTCTGGTGCTCTGCAAAGCCACAGTGGACTCTTCTTTAGTCAATATCTTTTAGTAAATGGTGAAATGTTCTATACCAGTTGGATTACATACAATATAGCTATCTACCTAAACATTATAAATGTTAGAATGAAAACATGTACACATTGGGTTTGACCCAATGTTTGATAAATTTGAAAACAACATTTAGTCTAATGAGATACTTTACCTTCTTAACGTACTGTGTTATACATAATTTCTATATTTAGCTTTTGACAGTGAGATTTTCTACTAATTATCAAGAGCATGCAAAGAGAATATTCAGCACTCCTATTCTTCTGGTGCCTTCCTGGGTACCTCAGTACTGGTAGAAAGGTACAGGCATAGCCAAATACATTGACACAATCCCTGTGGCATTGTGAGATGGGATGCTCTCCACTGAGTATGTGTACTTACAAGGAAGGCTATGAGATAGAGGAGAAACAAGTGCACAGCTTCCAAGCACCTGAAGGCCTACTTCCCAGAAAGTTTTCAGATTCTTTAGTTGCTGCTAAAAGTACTTATGTCACATTCCAGTGATCACTATGTGAACGATTTCAAACAATCTCTTAGACTGATAGCCCTTCACATGGGGTAGAATGGGCAACTTGAATACTCTTTTAATCTCAAGCTTTGTCTGGGGGATTTCTGTAAAGACACAAAGGACTCACTATCTAAAAAGTATTTACTTCATCACTTCAGAGCATATTTTCCAGATACTTAAAGTCTTTACAGTTAGCACAGTGCACTAGGCCTCCCCTCCGGAAGACTTACTGCATACAGAAGATAATAAATTTTCATGGAGTTTCATTACATTATTTTGTTCTCATGTTTCCTTCTGAAATGTATTTGTTTTTAACATTAAAATTAAATTAAAAATTAATATTTAAATAATTTGATTTTAGTCAAAACATTTTGCCAGTAGAGTCAGTAAATGAAATTATTTAAACAACTCCTGGTTCGGAGGAGAGTTGCTTTAATAATAAGATACTTAATTTCTCTCAGGCTTTCAGTGCTGATATTTGTAGTTGTATGCATCCATACATGACAATTAAAAATGACTTGACTTGAAGAAGAAGCTTGACTGTAAAATTTATCATGCCGATCTTTATGGGTTTTGACAGTAACAAATTTAATTTTGTACTTGGCTATTCACTCTCAGATTTGAACCTGTAATATTAATTGCTTAATAGGTTAAATAATTGAGGTGAAATAGGCAGAGATTTAAACATTATACTCAACTGAACCATGGTTTCTCTATATCATGTTTACAATAGTACTAATGGACTAGTAAATCTTTGTCCTCTATGCTTACCGGCTCCAAGAAAATAGTGAAGCCTTGAAATCAGATGTTCTTGCACCCCAGGAACTACACAAAATGCTCCATGAACTTGATTCTGTTAAACAGTAGAAATCTGTTCTCTCATGGTTCTTGAGATTACAAGGCCAAAGTCAAGGTGCCTAGCTGGTCATGCTCCTCGTGAAGGATCTAGGGAGGCATGTTTCCTTGTCACTAGTAGACGTATCACTCTATTCTTTTCTCCCCTTGTCCCGTGGTGTCGTACAAAACATAAATTTCCTTGATCCTGTGAGCCTTCCCTCCCCAGCCAAGCTAATATTCTTTCACTTACCTTGATTGTTTATGGAACCATAATGAATCTAGCTACTGCTAATTAGCTGACTGATACTTTTGTTCTACTTCTGTAGAAAACATAGAAAACAAAGCAGAAATCTTGACTCGTGGCTTTTGTTTCCTCTGTGTTCAAGCATGTAAGAGAAAGCAATAGTAAATGGTGCCCTTCAGTGTTGTAATCTGCTTGTATGACTGAAACACAGACTCCTTTGCCCTTCAAGAATCTCAGTTCCTGTGAAGGCCTCAGGTATTCTAATAACTTGGCCGTTGGCAGTAGTCAAAGTTAACAGCTCTCAGCCATGACAACTCAAGACATGACAACTCCATGGCTATCAATGCCTTTGTGTTTTCTTCTATGAATCCTTTCAGCCTTTTATTAGCTCTTCATTTTCCTCTTGTTGTCTATTTCATGCCCCAGTTCCTCTTGGGATGTTGAACGGCTTCTTCATTTGTTGGGAATCAGGCTGATTAATTAACTACTACACTCAGTTGCTATTTTCAAGGTGACCTTAGAAACCATTACTAGGAATGTGTTTAGCAGCTGAAATAAAAACTTGGGCACTCCACTGGTGCTCAAGAATTATGGGATACTTAGTAACCAGACAAGCAGCACATATGACATCAGAATGGCAGAGAGCCGAGCCTTTTATTAACCCACTGACTGCCAGATCCTCTTTGTGGATGGTGCCAGGAAGGTTCAAGGGTTGGGGAGGTCCTCTTGCTTTTTAAGCTGTTGTAAAGGTGACTACCTTTAAGTCACCTGATGCTATGAATATAACACAGAGATTGCCACTTTTTGCTGTATTTGATGATCAATTTTTCAGTTTCCATGTCACCATTGTCATTGTCCTTGCTGCTATTGTCATCTCTATGTCCTGGTACCTCTGCTGCTTCCACTTCTTAATTCATGTTACCATATAGGATTGCTCTACTGAAAAGAGGCAAGAAGAGACAGCACAAGAGACATCTATACTGGGCCTGATGTTGAAACACCAGGCAGGCAGCACAAGGAAGTGTCTTTCAGCCCAGTTACTTTGGAATCCTGAGTAGCCTGTTTATACAGCAGCGGAAGGGATGGGTAGGCTGATCATAGCGACTTAGTGGCCCAATGATGGATCTTTCGTTTACATCATCACAGTTAGATTTGTGTTTGGGGCCAGTCATGGCCCTGTAGTTATCGACAATGACAGTAATCTCTCCAGTAGGGGATGGACTCACCTCTGGCCATATTGGAAATGGTTTCTCTAGGCACAAAGGATTCCAAAGAAATCTGGCAGAGGAAGTGCCTTTCAGAAACTCATCTTGAGGCATGGTGAAGGTGTTTGAGAAGCCTGATCCTGGCATGATTGTCTAGATTGATATTTACACTGTTAGCCCCTTTGCTTAAGTTGTGTCCACATTGGACACAGGTCTCTGACTGTGAAGTTGGGAAGAAATGCACATAATCGGCCTTTATGATGAAGTTCATGACAGGGGCAGCCAGTCATTGAGGACCATCTACCTTTTCCCTCATAATGATTCAGAATGTTAGCTGCTTTCTATAACACTAGTAAGCTACTCACAGAGAACATAGTGTTAAGTTATGATGCCTGGATTTCTTAAAGAAATAGTCTGCCAACGCCATCTCAGTCATTCACACAGTTGTCAGGTCTTGACCTGTGGCTTTAAAAGCTAATGTTCTTGATCCATTAACTATAAGCATGTAACTCAAGAAGGATGGAAAATTGAGAGGGGCTTCTAAAATGGAATACAGAGATAAAATTATTTGAATAGAGAGACATAGAGGGAGCAGAATTATATTTCAAGAGAGAACTTCTTACAAACTAGAGAAGGCACAGTATCCAGGAACCAAGGTCAAATTCTATTTACATGGGAGTGGAAAAGCAACGCTCTGTGGCTTTTAAAATAAAGACTAAATAGCCCAAGCACTGTTTTAAAGGTTAAAACTGAAAAAGTAGCCCATGAGTAGAGAGAACAACCAAAGGAAATAAATGAGAAAAATGTGAAAAATTGATGCCACTCAAAAGTTCAGTGAGGAGAAAATGTGGAAAGAAGGTATGCCATGTGATAGAGAAGTATCTGTAAAGTCACTGAAGGAAGAAGGAAGTTTCTTCTTTTTTTTTAAAGATTTATTTATTTTATATAGGTGTGTATACTGTCGCTGTCTTCAGATACACCAGAAGAGAGCAACAATGTTACAGATGGTTCTGAGCCACCATGTGGTTGTTGAGAATTGAACTCAGAACCTCTGGAAGAGCAACCATTGCTCCTAACTGCTGAGCCATCTCTCCAGCCCCAGAAAGTTTCTTCCTGATATGGAAAGAAAAATGATGTGCTCAGGTGGCCAGGTTTATTAAAGGCAGCATTCTAACTCAACGGTCATTACTGTGACACTTTAGGAAGAGATTCCCTGAGGCACCAGGGAAAAGAAACAGTACTAATTTCTTAGAGTTCAAAATTGCTTATTGTTTTACCCACAGATTCAACTCCAATTTCAGGAGACAACAAAAATTGTCTTCAAAGTTCAGTGAGAAATGATATCTAACATCGAAGTCTTTATACAATCAAATTATTAATTAACCCAAAGGAGGGTAATTAACACAAAACATAGGACAAACATGCAAGTCACTAGGGAGATCAGTTTCATTTGCCATTTCATAGGACACTGTCACATGATGTACCCTCCCAAGACAGGATAATAAACTACAAGAGAACCATTGAGTCAGGAAGGACTTAAAAGACCCTCTGAGCTCTCAAGGCAGGGTGCAGGTCAACAGTGGGTGGTGCAGTGAGCTGCTGCAGGGCAGAAGCACAGGAGACATCTCAGGGCAGTGACTCTGACGGACATCCTGATCCATTTGGAATTGCTGACAGAAGGCCTCAGACAACAGCTGGAGAGTTGGGAAGTGCACCCATGAGACAAGGAAAACAGAGAACCTCGGCCCACAGAAATGAGGGGTAGGTGGAAAGTACAGTGTAAGAGGACAGAAAGAGGGGATATCGAATCCCAGGACTGAAAGATCAGGAAGAAACTTTATTTTTATGTCTTATAGAGCTTTATTCAGAGATAACTTTTAAGAACTCACACTGCCATAAGTAACCAGGAGCCTTTTGTTCTCCATGACACACACTGATTGTTTAAATTCATTAAACATGCCACCTGCTTCTTGGAATGTGGCATAGCCCCTCACAAATATTCTCTCCAGATTCCTAGAATTGCTAACTCGGTGAGTAATGAGACAATTTAGCATTTCCTCTCCCTTTCACTAATACTCAAACAGCAGAAATGTCTCAGCTTTTGGCAGAATTATGCCACCTTCCCACGGATAAAATTTGCCTGAGTTTCACCTTTCTACAGTTTCTCTTTCTCCTCCTCTGCTGTGAACACTTTGTAGATATCATCCCTTTAAGTCTCCGAGATAGGCTCAAGGTAAATGTCTCTAAGGTTTGAACTCCCAGTTATACAAAAAATTACTGCTGTAGCTTTCATAGAGCACACAATGTAGCTAAATATAAGTTAAAACATATGCTTTTCCTGTAATCTATTTTTACTGAAATAAGTTTGTTTTTAATTGTTCACAAATATTGGATAACAGTTTTTAATTAGTACATAAATATGTTTATAACTCACAAATGTGATTAAGCAAAAAGAACGTTTAAGTGTGAATTTTGCTATTTGAGATACCGTTTCTCTGTATAGCTCTGGCTACTCTAGAACTTGTTCTGTAGATCAGACTAGCCTAGGCTAGCATAACTCTACCTGCCTTTAAGTGTAAATTTTTCAGAATGAATTTAAAGACTTTTTTCGAAGAGGAATGTGTGAACTAGTTTTGATAAAAAATTCATAATAACCATGCAAATTATTCAAAATCCAATTTCTGGTTGCCTTGTAGATATTAAGCAAAGGGAATTTTTACAAGCAAGACACATCCTTGCATAGCTGTGAAATAGTATCCTTCTAAGCTCTTTTGTTTGTTTAGGAGAATTTCATAATGTAACATTTTAAGTGTAACACTTTCTACCACTCTCTGACTCCTCTCAACCCCTGCCAATCCCTCTCCCAATATTCATGTTCTCTTTTTGTAACTCACAGCATCCAACAGTTTCCCATATGTGCATGGTTTTATGTCCACCCAGGAAAGAATAGCTGACCTACCAAGAGTCATTTTCCTATAGAACCTGACTCTCCCTACTCTAGGCAGTGTCAGATTTATCAATTTGTAGTATTATCAACATTCCGTGAAATTTCATAAGATATACTTAAAATCATAGATAACATGTAGAAACACTAAAGAAAAACACACTCAATAGCAAAGTTTGTTTTTTTTCTTTTTTATTGGATATTTTATGTATTTACATTTCAAATGTTATCCCCTTTTCTGGTTCCCCTCTGCTTCTATGAGGATGCTCCCCCTCCTACCCACCCAGTTCTATCTCAACACCCTGACATTCCCCTACACTGAGGAGATGAGCTTTCTCTGGGGACCAAAAGCTTCTCCTCCTTAACTATATAATAACTCATGGAAAAACTAAGCAAGAAATTTCTGCCAAGGAAATACAGGAATTTGCGGGTTGTGGGGGACAGAAGAAAGGCTGACTTCAAGGTAGCAGAATGACTCCCTCAGTATGAGAGAGCTGATGACATATAAGTTACTAAATGTAAGTAAGAAGAGGAAAAAAAAAGAGCTATCTTCCTAGATGAAGTTTCAAGTACTGGTAATGAAGATTTTCTGTTCATACAGGAATTTCTTTGTACTCCTCAGATTCCCCACTAGCCATATTGTCTAACCTCTTCCTTGAATATTTTCCTTTGTGTCTAACTAAAAGCAAACAGTCCATGGATACATCTAGAAATGATTCAATATCTAAGCCATAAGTATTTGAAGGCAGAGAGGCCAGATAGATCTCTCAACCCTCCTCAGTACTGTTAGGCATAGTGAAAAATCTGCAGGCTATGCTAGGTGCACTGGAGTGCAGATACAGATCTGCAATCTCTGAGTCTCAACTTCTATGCCATATTCTCTCTAGCTCTTTCGCCTGCTGCTGTCTGCTCTCCTCCTTCTGTATTGTTGTGCCTGCCTACCCTTTATGACATCTCGTGCTTTTCATGAATCTGTACTTAGCAGATGAAATGTTGCAGATTTGCATTTCTCTATTGTCCCAACTGCATTTCCATCAATTCAGAGAATGTCCTTGGGAGTAGACCGAAGACAGGAGGACTAATTTTCTTGAAAATAACAGAAAAACACCCATCAGGCTGTTAAGTCCAAAAGACAATATAGTAATAATCTATAATATGCTATCTTTCTTTTTTAAAGATTTATTTATTTATTTATTATATATTTCTTTTATATTATATCTCCTTAAGAAGTGGTTGATGTGATTTCAATGTCTGTGGAAGGCTGTATTCCCTCGAAGATTCTTTTAAGATTGTGATATGGTTTGTCCCTAATGTGTCCATGTACTGGAGACTTGATCATCAAGTGACAGTGTTAGAGGTGAAAGAGTCTTTAAGAGCTTAGACCTAGAGGAAACAGTTAGGTCACTGAAGGATCTGCCCTTGAGAAACTTTACAATGGTTTTCTAGGTACTTAACTGTTGAAATATATTTTTAAATAATGAATCCCTTCAGCAGGCTCACTACCTGCCTCAATGGCTTATGTTTCCAAATGAAGGACTTTTCTATTTTAACATACCTTAAACAGCACAATAGCTGGGCCACTGCCTAACCTCCAAGCAGTGAATCCCAGTTATTACTTACCAATTCTATGTTCTATCTTGGCTGCCCTGGACCCAGTTAGGCAGCCCAGTGGGCTCAGACCTCTCTGTACTTCACTTTTCTCAGACATGTCTTTCCTCTCATCCACACTTTTCCAGCCTGGTGGATCTCTCTCCCTTCCTCTTCCTCCTCTCAGTTCTAAACTCGAGAATCCTAAAATCATGCCTCTCTCTGTCCTTTCCAGCCACTGGATGTTGTCTTCCTTATTTTCCAATCAAAACCAACTGGGGTCAGTTCCTAGAAGCTACATTTAGTCATTCTCAAGCAAAAAGTTTTAGAATACAAGGACACCTAACTTAATTAATTCTCAAAGAATTGTCTATGAAGTGGTCTATGAGCTCCTTTTCTAATTCATTGTTGTGACCTAATCAAGGGGCCCTGAGGTTTCCAATACCATGAGTTAAACATACCTCCCTTTTCTCTTTTTCCTTCCTTCATTCCTTCTTTCTATTCTTCCTTTCTTCCGTTCTTCGTTTCACTTTTGATTTTTCTAGAAAGGTTTTCTCTGTGTAGTCCTGACTGTCCTGGATTCTTTGTAGATGAAGGCTGGCTTCAAACTCATAAAGAGTTCCACCTGCTCCTAAGTGCAGGCCAATACCTCTTTTCTTTATGATTTCTTATCTTTAAGCATTACCTTATAGCAACAGAAAGTGCACTAAGGGAGACCAAGGCATGCATACTGGTGTGTAAATGCGTCATGAGAAAACCTTCTAGGAGAACCAGGTCAAGTTGAAGGATTAATACAAGGAAAGATGAGAAAAGACAGATAAACATGTGATCACAGGAGAAAATGCCCCAATGTTCTAACTTCCTGTGAGAAACTGTAGGATATAAATCAAGTACAAGACATGCCAGATTAAGGAAAGGAACTTGGTGTTTTTATACCCATGAGCTGATCTCATATGGGTTACTGACTGAAATGTATTTGTGGGTCCTACTCTAGGTCTTTTTCATATTTACAACACAGCTGGGTAACTGAGAGCAGTGGCCTGAATAGACATGAATCTAAGAATACAGGAATGAAAGCCTACTGTGTTAGAAACACGGGTAAGAATATGCAAGCAGAAGAATAAACAGTGGCTATAAAAATAAAGCACTGATAGGCACTTGGGCTAACATTATTGCTTAAGACAATGAGAAACCTGATTTGTAATTTCTCAAAGAGCAGCCAGGAGAGATATCATCCATCTGAAGATACTTTTGACTTAAATACTTCTCTGTGAAAAATGAAAGCATGTACTCAATAATCAAATGGATTATACATACACACACACACATACACACACACACACACAGATACATATACATATACTTCTTGTCTCTGTTCTGAAGGTCCTCATACTAGGGAGCTTAATAATTTATTAAGGTTTCATCAGTAGTCTGAATAGTGTGTTCCAAATTCACATAAGAAAACCCTAAGTTCCCAATGTGAAGTGAAAATACTTAGGGTAAGTAAATATGAAAATCATGTGGGTTCTTAATAGGATTAATATCCTCTGTAGAAGTAAGTGAAAGCAAGCCCACTTTCTATGTTGTGCAAGAAGCTGTAGAGATGGTATTAGAGGCCATGTAGATATCCATCACTGGGAAATGCATTAAGTGACACTTTTGGTCTTGGGTCTTAGACTTTCTAGGATCAAAAATTCTGAGAACAGAATTTCTGTTGTTTTATCTATCTTGTCCATGTTACTCTGTAGGAGAAGCATGAACATTCATCTTTGAACATGATTTGTTTTATTAAAGATAAAATAATACTTGAAACAAAATTATGCAATCTTGTAATACTATCTCTTTCCTACCTAATGAACAATAATGCAAATATAATTTATTTTGTATATAATCTTAGTATATTTGTTATTATAAATTGTACAAAAAGTCAGAAATGTGTGACTTTTTTCCCCCAAGTTGAACCTGTGTGTTACATATGGTATTTCTATGAATCTTAGTGGAGATTGACTTTCGAACTTTCCAGAAAGGACTATGATTTACATATTGTCAAGAACTACTGGAGAGGTACCTATTAAACTCTCATTGACATTTTGAATATTGATACATGGGTCCTAAAGGTCTTAAATGTCCAGGTATTTAAAAAAGAAAAGAAAAGAAAAAGACTGGAATTTCTTTTTACTGCTATGAAAACATTGCATTTACAGGCACACCATAGAGTGGGTTAGCCATATGGTCGACACATTCACCCCTCAACCCATGCCTCATACTCATAGAGTGTAAAACTGTGTAAGGCAAAGTGCTATTGGTACCCAGCTAGCAATGCTGGAATGATTTCAACTTACTTTCTAAGTCTGGTGCCTGTTACTGATCAGTTACACAGAATGTTATCTGGCCAATTTGTTGTTACCAGAAAGCAAATCCTATTTTGGGTTTAGAATTCTTCTTGGTGGTATTATCTTTAAATGAACTCAACAATACCTTCTATACTATTTATCCCCCAAAATGGTTTCTGCATTATGTAAGTGATACTTGTATCCATTTCTTAAGTTGGAGTTAGCAAACAATGCTGAAGGCATAAATGACTGGTTTCTTACGATCTGTTCCCCTTATCACTGCAGACTGTCTTCAGCTTTTTTTCACTGATGCTCCCAACACTCTATATCATGAATACGGGATCTTCTTACTTTGTTCTATTTCCATGGGTAAAAGGAAGTGACGGAATGATAGGTGTTGCAGAAAGTACATGAGCTTTCATTATAATTGATAAGGAGGGAGGAAAAGAAAATGAAAGAAAACCACCATTGAGTCTACTGCCAAACTTTTGTCTCCAAAGTATTTTCAGTGGTGAGGGGCCTTGCTAGCAGAGACAGAAGCAGCTGGCCTCTCAGAGCCATTCTTGACATTCCCTATTTTCTAATGACCTGAAAGAAGAGCTGTAATTGGCAATAAATGTGTAGGCAGAGGAGAGAGCTCTCTAGCCCATGATGTCTTGGGAGCTAATTCTACACAGAACACAGATGAGACATATTTCTCAAGAAGGAAATCATTCTGGCAATACCTAGGACAATGAATAGAAGATCTGAACTTATAAGCCTCTCTAAATCTAGCTAATTCATTAATTTGCCATCCACCCAGTTAAAGAGAACCTATATTGACAAGGTCTTAGGCTTGTGTAGTATTTAGAGCCGAATGAGTATATTAGGTCATACCATTCATGTCTCAGTTCTGAACATACCCATCATGCTTATGTAGCAATGTTCTCTGAGATTAGCCCTCTGTCTTGGAGGGAAACTCATTACAACACAGGATGGATCAAGAAAATTCCTTTTGCACAGAATGTTCTAGGAGGAGGCAAACATTCTATTCTTCAAGGAAGCTAGTTAAGCTCAGAAAATAATTAAAATGTTAAGTGGTAGTTATTCAAAAGTAAATAATGTGAAAGAAAATCCCTGAAACCGACTACATACATTAGATTCCTCAATTCCTACACATACATATGTTATAAGGTCTGCTGAGAGGTCAGTCAGAGAAACTGAGCTCTCTGGAAAAGACACCCTCCAACTTGTCGTAGTGACCTTAGGTTGTGCAGTATGTTCCAGGTCTCCAGCTTTGTTGAGCTGTCACCTATGCTCTGAAGGACTTTGGGGCTGTAGCTATCCAGATCATTTCTGTTCCTGTAAGTAACCCCTTGCCCATATCCCTGCAAGTAAGCCCAATGAAACTCAGGGTTCACTTAGTTGGACTTTAGTGGTCTCTTCGGAATTCCATTGCACTGAGACACCATGATCAAGGTAACTCTTAAAAAGGACAACGTTTAATTGGGGCTGGCTTCTAGGTTCAGAGGTTTAGACCATTATCATCATGGTGGGAAGCAGGTCAACATCCAGGCAGGCATGGCATTGGAAGAGCTGAGAGTTCTGTATCTTGATCTGAAGGCAATCAGGAGAAGACTGTCTTCCAGGCAGCTAGGAGAAAGCTCTCTCAAAGCCCACACCCACAGGGACACACTTCCTTCAACGGGTCACACCTATAGATACCACTGCTGTTAGCAGAACACTTAACACATTATGTCTTATTGTTTTGTATTATCATTAGACCACCGAAACTAATGAATCCTGCGTGTATTTATCTTGATTTATATACACACAGAACCTGAACCTAGAATAATCTGAGATAGTAATAATTACTTCATTGAAGATGTGCTATCATGCGCCAGATACAACTTACCTAAAAGCAATGGACCAAGGGAGACATTTAAGGAAGTGAAATAAAAATGTGTAAATAATTTTTACGATTCAAATATTAAATAAAATAAAAATGTTAATTAATTTTCTCCAATTTGCGTCCAGTGCTTCATGTTTCCCAGCAAACTTTCTGCATACCTCCCTTCCATGCTGTGACCCATTACATGCAGACTTTGTTTATATGTACTAACTCCAAACTCCCAAGTCACAACTTTCACAACTATTTTTGCTTTCAAAACAAAACATGTATTTCTTTAGATTTCTGATCCTTCTATACATTCTCTTTTCTTTTCTTTTCTTTTTTTTTTTTTCGGAGCTGGGGACCGAACTCGGGGCCTTGTGCTTGCTAGGCAAGTGCTCTACTACTGAGCTAAATTCCCAACCCCACATTCTCTTTTCTTTTTAATTGCATACTCTTGCCCCTTGTGTTTCCCTGCTTCTAAAAAAAAAAGCTGTGGAAATTCCAGCCTCGAATAGAATTAGCTACTCTAGTTTCTCTAGTTTTCTCATCAGAATCCAAATCCATTCTTTTCCACCATAACCCTCACTGTACAGACTTGTTCCCATTCACCTCCCATCAAACCTTGTGTTCTTGCATAGAGTGAAGTCACACATAAGAAACATGACATCTCACTTTTTTTTTTTTTTTTGGTTCTTTTTTTCGGAGCTGGGGACATCTCACTTTTAACTGCATGCCCATGGGCATACATCTGAGCCTTGGCAGATTTGTATGTGCATTCAGAGTGTGGTGTCCAGCCTGAGCCTTTCCTTCATAAAGACACCTTCATCCATCTATCCATTCTCGTTCTCTTATGCCTGCCTTTCCCCCGTCTCTTCTACTTAAGGAAAATTTGCTTATTTAGCCTTCTATCCTCTCTTTATTCTTGACCCCATTCTCTATCACAAAGGCAGTAACTAGGCAAAAAAAATCCTATCTTTCAGAGTGGAGAGATGCCCGTAGTTAGTGCACTGCCAAATTTTTACTTAACAATGGACTTCTTTTGAGGAAGTGTAGCAAAAGCAGCATTTCCTGAAGTATGATTGTAGGGAATTTTTTCTTTTAAATTTGACTGTTATTTCCTTTTCTAAAACTTCTGGGTGAAGGAAGGTTTCAATGTTGTTGAAATTAGTTCCAGTTCTTAAAGTGATATCACATCTCCATTAGCTCTTCCTCCGTAGCTGCAAAGCCAACTTGTATGGAGTGCATGAAGGCCACAGAGAAAAGGCTTTCATGCTCTGTCTAGCATACGGCAGCTGCAAAAACACATGATTTGGAGCACCAAGGCTATTGCTTATGTCTTTCTCCACTGCTACAGATGTGCTGTCTAAATGCATTGGCTTGTAGACCCTTGAAGTATAAGGTTGAGCCTCTATGGGAACGCTGAAAAAGTGTGTTCCTTTAGTTTTTCAGTCACAAAGCTAAACTGTATTCTGGGAAGTCAAATGTTCTGTGGGGCACACACAGTTCTCTGGCTATAGAAAGTTCCTTTATGCAAACTACATGATGCACTATTTATTACATGCTGTGTGACCATCCAAGGTACATGTATGTCATGCCTATGACTTTACAGCCTTCCTTCTATGTCTAGACTTGAGTGTTAAAGTTTTGCTGGAAGGAATCAATGGAAACAAACCCTCTCAAGCATTCCTGGAGTCTCCGACAAAGTTAAAGCACAGTTGGGCTGGGGAAGGAGGAAGACTCTATTTCTACTTCAACAGATATTTTGCCTCCATTGATGCTTAATGTTAATTTGTGTGCTGAGAATATCAGAACTCACGGCCTAATCATTACATTAAGTGTATTCTCTCTCTTGTAAGCACTTACACGATTACTTTCTAAAAAAAAAGTTTACATAAAACCGATGTATCTTTTTCAACCAAGTAACCGAACCTTATCCCTTGACAATACATGGGCCAAATGCTAAAGCAGGCATTTGTTATGATTTGCTGAGTGCCATTTCCATACTGAAGTGTTAGTTTCACCTTGTTCTTATTTGAAAAACACATTTCCTCCTAAGGAATCAAGCCTTAGTCTTAGAAATGTTTTCCAAGAAAAATCACGTTGGAAAAAGTGAGTCATAAAGTTTTAATTTTTTTATCGTTCACCTTTCTATCAAAAAAATGTTAAAGGCACCTAGTTTACGTGCTTATTGAGAAAGAAGTTTTAGCTCTTTAAAGGAGAGTACAGCCTTTGCTTTAAAGGATAAAGGCTGAGGAGCCAGAGTCTATGACTATTTTTCATCAGTGGACCTGAATATAAAAGTATGAAGATGCTCTTGAAATTAATAACTGAAACTATGGTTGGTGTCTTATATGTTATTGTAGTTAATAACGTTGGCATTTCATCTGGGCTCTGCCCCACAGTTACCTGGCAACAGCCAGGTGTGTCCCACTCATCATAAAAGTGGCATTTCCCTCTCCTCTCTTGCTCTTGTCCCTTATCCTCTTCCTTTTCTCTCCCTATTCTCCTCCCCCTCTCCCCATTTTTCTCCACCCTCTCTCTCCACATGCTCATGGCCTGCCTCTATTCCTCTACTCCTCTGCTTCCCCTCTCTGCCTTTCTCTCCCCTCCTCTCCCCTCCCCATGCCTTGAATAAACTCTATACTATACCTTCCTATGGCTCCTCCCATAGGGGGGTAGGGATGCCTCAGCATGGACCCACAGAGGCGCCTCCTTCCCCCATACCTTACTGCACCTCCACCGAACATTCCTTCTCTCTATTGTTTTATAAAACACAACAAACAACCTAAGAGAACCATTGAATTTAAAAAATGCTTTATACAAAGATTCAGTATTTGGACAAAAGCACAGGTACAAATGCAGGTTATGCAATGGGACATTTGGCAAATATCCACTTCTTCAGCGTTGTGGTGTGAAGATGCTCAGGACAGGGATAGGCCAGCTCTCCTAGCAGACAAGAGGGAAGCATCTAGGCTGCCAGAAGGAATTTCAACTATATTTCTTGATACTTGGCGTTGGTGTTTTAATCCGTTATGAAAGAGTATCCCACTCCTGTTAAGCTTCCATTTACTTTGTCTTAACCTCTTTTCCTCCCGTAAGTGAAGCCCTTTGGTGAGTTTTAAAACACCTGCAGAGCAGCTGTTCCAGGAGGTGTCAGCTCCTCTCCAGGGACCAGGACAGGGAAGAGGAGAAGGAAGGGGAGAAGGGAACGCTTAGTACCAGGAGAGGTCACAGTGTGAGCTCAGAGCCCTCACCCTGCTCCAACCAAGGCTGCTGCTTAGTTCAATTATCTCCTCTCTGCCTTGGCAAGGTTAGAATACTGTTCAATTAGCAGACCTTCTGCTGGCAATAGAGGTCTTCTTGAAGGGAAAAAAGCATGGGTTGGGGAAATAGATTTTATTCATTTTTTCTATATTTTTGTTTATTGTGTGTACACAAAGAAAAAACTATATACGCTGACAAGGGAATTGTGTCAGTGATAATAATTGATTATTCAAATAGAAATTCATTTCACCTTCCACTTTCTAGCTCTTTTGATTAACACACACACACACACACACATTCACACACACACACGTGTCATATGTGGGGTGTGCGTGTGTGCTAATGGAGTCAGATCAAAAAGAAAATTTCAACTTCATTAGAAATAGTTGTACAATGTCTACTTAATAATGCTATGTAATATAATCTTACTTCATTGAGAATAAGATTAGGATTTTGTGGGTGTTTTGTTATTTATTTATTTAATTTATTTATTTTTGATGTTTTTTTTTTCGCCACACAGGAAGTTTCCAGTTAAGGAGGGAAACAGAATGTAGGCTGTGCATTTACTGTAATATTGAGTCTCCCAAGAGAGCACATATCATGAATGACACTGCAGCACCTTAAGTTTTGTTCTTTGTGTTTTAAGGAATCCAATGCTTTAAAAAAAAAAACAGTAAAAATATTAGAAGCTAATATCCTCCCAACCATGAAGCAGGGGTGCCTTTACATTAAATGCCTGGAAGAGATTTTGACAGCTCTGAAGAAATTTGGATCAAAATAGCATGACAGTTATCGGAAACACATATAATTGGTTACTGGGAGTTGAACTCCTAATTTTATAAGACCTAAAAGTATATGGAATGATGGCTTTTCTAATAGTTCATACTGTAGTAGTTACTGGGGGTGTGGGGAAGAGGGTGATCTTATGTTGATTGGGAATACAGCTGCCCGGGTTGTTTAGATTTTTAAATAATACTCACCAATAGTTTGCCTTTAATGATAAAATATAACCTAATGCTGGTTTCGCAAATTTTACATTTTGTAACAAAGTCATCTTCATTTAGAAAGGATGCCTTCTAAATGCATAAACTTTAAAAGGTGTTTGCACTCTATATCTTTAACAAAAATTGTACTCATGAGTTCTTGTTAATTTTCTTTTGTAAATGTGTAATTCTGTTTTGCTTCAAACTTATAACATTTGTGGCTCCTCCAGTCCGATTACCCTGGGAATCATACATGGGTATTTGGAAGTGCAATCGGAAGGGGCAATTATGCTCTTCAGAGGACTTGTCAGGGAACCGAGCTGAAGGAGATTAAAGTAGATGTGATGGTTGCAGGGGTCACAGCCTTGATTTTGAGCCAAGACTTACTATCACTGTTTTAATTGAGCCTGAAAACTCAAAGGCTACAATGTGGTGGCCACCTATTACCATAGAAGACATGGCTCACTAATTGGAAACGAGCGATCACAGGCTTCTTCCAGGAACAAAGACTCAGAGCAGCCAAATATGAGTGGCAGTTCATTAAAGCAAATGTGCAGAGACTTGCAGGCTGCAATTGAGGCGGAGCTTTCCTTTTTACCTCTCAAAAATATGAACTCCTCACTGACTCTTTCTTAGAGGCGTGCACATTCTCATCCTAACTTTTATCTTAGTTTTAGTCTTGCTATAAGAGGATGAGAAAAGTCTTTTCCATTAGCGATGATGAAGAAATTTCCCATTAAATGTAATTTTGTATCTCCCAAATACATTTTAAAAATTATATTGGTAGGTTATCCTACCATATTACTTTCATTGCCATATCACGAAAGAATTAAAATCCAGGAAAATGTATGTAGTACGTTCTCACCCAAAGCACAGAAGTGGGCACAAGGTGGCATTTAGAGCATTGTACTTAGCAGAATAAGTGCATTTTGATTGATACACTTCTTTTCTCACCACATTCTCTTATATGTACAAACCTCACATAACCAAGTGCTAATGTCAGCTGCTATTAAATAAGACTAAGT
Source organism: Rattus norvegicus (assembly GCF_021556685.1). NCBI lineage: Eukaryota > Metazoa > Chordata > Mammalia > Rodentia > Muridae > Rattus > Rattus norvegicus. The sequence goes on along the minus strand of NC_141537.1, from coordinate 21,380,673 downwards.
TTTCAATTAAAATAATTTGTGGTGCTTTAATAGGAGACATATATTTTAGGCTTACTTCTTCACCTCAAAGAGATGTCAAGCACAACTATATTTAAAATATAATTGAGATTTTTTACTTTTCTCTCTTTAACATTATATAATATAGAATACAATATAGTTTATTTTTGGAGTGTGCTAGCTTTCTCTTTGCTAGTCCATAACCAGTGCTTATGCACTCAGGGCTGAGTGAGCTTGTCCACAGCCTGCATTTCATCTTTCTTGTTGATTAATTCTTGATGTTGATTAATTTTAAAAAATTCTGTCCCAAGTAATTTAGCAGGGATAAATGCTTTTTTAGGTTGCTTGCCCATTTTTTCCCAAAGATTCTTTCTACTTTAATGAAGAGTGTCTGTGCATGCTTTCTCCAAACATGGGGTCTGAAGGAGATCATATAAGTGTTGCATGTACCTACCAGCCCCTGCCCAGAGATCAGCATATGAAACACACACACACACACACACACACACACACACACACACACACATTGTTCAATTTCAACCTGCCTTATTAGCTCAATTGCTGGGCACTGCTAATCTACTGTGGCTAGCGTGCTGTTCCGAATACTCTTAGCTCATCACCTCTCAACCTACCCTAGCTTCAGTTGTTCAGCTACCTTCAGTCCCATTTCAATAATCCAACCTCCCCTGTAGAGGAGGCCTATAGCTGCTCTGCCGAAGATCTCACATGGCTGGTTGGCTTTTCTCTCTCCAAAGCATGGCAAAACTCCTTTCTTTTCCCCAGTATCTGCTAGCTTGCCTGCAGGTAACCTGAAGTCCCGCCTCCCCTCCCCCCAACAATTAGCCTCTAGCATGTTTATTGATGGATCAAGAACCAACTGTAGAACAGGACCTTAGCATCAGAATCATTCCTACATATAAGGATGAACAGGGAAAAGGAAGGTGATCAGCTACCCAATAACCAACCATTGGTCACCTCAGAGAACACTGAATACCCCAGTGACTACCACCCACGTCAGCAGCCTCCAGATCTGGGTAGTAACAAGATTAGTGGATAAAAGTCCCAATAAATAATCTATATAATACTCTTACACCGATGGCTCAGGAACAGTGTGAAAGAGGTGTAGGAATGATTTAAATGCCAGATGATGAGGTATGGGGAGAACCCATGAGTACTCAACCCTACAAAAGACTACATACAACAGTGCTGTGAGTGGAAGACGTGTTCCTTCCCAGTCAAGAGCACACCAAATTATTGTCCAGTACTAAGCAATCTTCCCTAAAACAATATATACAAGTAATATTATATGGATTCAACAGATTATATTTGGAAATACATGTGAATATACAAATGAATATATGCATATAACAATAACTGAGGGAAATAGGGAAGGGGAAGTTAAAGGAAGAGAAGGGAATATAGAAGCTTTGAGAAGGGCGAGATGTAATTAAAATATAACATCATAAATAAGCAATCATCCAAAAAAGAATCATTAGGCAAATATACTTTACAGGGTTTGAATACATCCTAGTTACCATTTTACTGATCATCAACTTTGGGATAAAAAAAATGAGATTAACAAATTATATGCTTTTATCTCTGGCATCATATGTATATTTCTTGATCATGAAATCTTTGTCAGAGTTTACAACACTAACAGTAGTCATTAGTCATTTCTTTGTTGTTGCTATCAGAAAATAGATGGAGGTTGTCTTCTTCATCCCAACCTCAGTTGGTGGAGATCCTAATTATTTCCTGCTCAGAAGTATTGATGAGATTAGATAAATTTAGAGCTTTTAAAAATGCCCACCTGAAAAACATTTAGCCACTGAGACTAATTAAAATTGTTAAAGAAGAAAATAATGGCGTTAGAACAATCTCATGCTTCTATTTCTTGGTAGTCTAAAATACCTACATTATTTTTCATTATATAGTAAACATATTTAAGATGTTTGCTGGAAGCATCTCAGTGTAATATTCATGTTAATGTTCATTGTGATAAAATACCTGAGGCAACCGATTAAAAGGAAGATGTGTTTATTGCATGTTATTAGTATCACAGTTTCAGGCCAAGGTCAACTATGTTGAGTTTGTGTCTATGGTGAATTGAGATATCACGAGAGTGAGAATTTGCTAGAATGGAGACCCTTACCTCATAATGGCACGACAATGGAGAAGAGGGACTAGCATCCCAGTAGTATCATTGAAGACATCCCTCCAATCGTCAAACTTCCTTCCACTGAGCACCTCCTACCAAAGGTTCTACCATCTCCCAATAACACAACACACAGAGGATGCAGCCTTTATTTACTACCTAGATCTTGGATGAACATGAAAGGTTCAAAACATAGCAATTGGAAAGTATTCCCTCCTGTTATAGTATGACTTTTTATGACTATATTATTTAAATGTGGCCTCAAGTATTTTAAATTATTAGTTTTATTAAATCAAGGATTATGTTAGTTGAATTTTTGTTTCTTGATATCTAAATGAAATAAATTGCTCATATAGAGGGAGATGTATTTCTTCAGAGTCTCAGCCCATGATTGGCTGCCCTCACTGGTATGTAAGAGAGAAGGTGTGTGAAGCCTGTGGAAGAGGTGGCTGCTCTCTGTAGAGTGGCCGGGAAGCAACAGAAGGGAAGACATGAGAAGCAGAGGGCAGAGTTCGGTCCTTAAGAGCAACTCACAAGAAGCTATTCCTTTCAGTGAGGTCTCATCTCCCAAGATTTTATCACCTCTCAATAGCACATAATATTTAATATATTATGTATTAAATATATATTTAATATATAAGGGATAAGTCCATTAGTGATGCCGGAGACCTCATATCCCAAACATTTTCCAAATCCAAAGGCCACATCTCAGAACAGTGCTGCATAGTGGACCTAGGATGAAGCCCATGAGTCTTGGAGAGTACTTTTAGAATACTAAAGTATAATAACAAAAATTAAGTGTTTCAGAACACAAACATTTATTCTTTAACTTACTTTTTACATAATTATGAATGATTAAACACCCTTTCAAGCAAGAAGAAAATAAACCTTCTGTCAACTGAAATAAACGTTAGCTGTTATACAAATATGTATTTTAATATAAGTACGACTATTTCTTTAGTCATTGTAAAAATGGATTCATTCACAGATTTATACGTGAGAGCTCTCTTATGGGCCATATGACAGACAGTCCACCACATGTCACCCAACCAAATTAGAGAATACACAGAAACAGTTAGGGAAAGCCCCATCTCCTCTTCAGATTCCAAAGTTCAATTTGGCACACATCATAAAGAATTTTGTCATTTGAGCAAAATTTTTGATTAGGGTTAAAAACACTAGCAGTGGCACTGGGATAATCCTATCAAAACTTTATTTTCTTCATGGAAAATAGAGAAATTCAGTTTCCTTTCTAGAAGATGAATGTACTGGAAACCTTAGAAATAGTGTGGCATTTCTTTTTTGTTGAAAAATGGAAGTTTACAAGTACACTATAGTGACACGTTCCTACTCCATTGAAATACTGACCTGTATACGAAGATGACATGTTAAAAATCAAATAAGTGCAAGAGTTCCCTAGAAATAGGAATCCCCAAGTAAACTAAAATATAAAATTATGCTAGATTTTTCTTTCAGAAATACCGATCAAAAGAAATGAAGAAACTATAGATATCATTTATTAAGCCAGCACTCTTCCCTTGAAAATCTTAAATAGAAAAGGAATGGCTTATTTTTTATTTCTCTAAGATAATATTTATTGCTTGCCTAATTAAAAATGGAATGGATTTGGCAGGAGCATGTCTCACGAATAGGTTTCTGTTTGAGTTTTTATATTCTATCTTAACATTCATTCAGAACACTGGCAGCACCTCTCAGGAATGTGCTCTTAACATTTCTCTTCTCATATTACCATGTTGATATAACCTCTTCTTGATCTTTTATGCAGTTTCAAAGAGAGATCAGTCTCACTTTACAACTGGTATTAACTTGGGATTAGAAAGTGGTTAGAATATTTTTACCATGTCTGGAATTCTGGCAATTCTTTGTACCTCATTGCCAAAAGGGTAGGCCCTCTGATTGTGTGAATACGTATTTACACCTATTTAATAGAATTTTTCTATGTAGAAGTTCCAAATCTTCATATCATACTGGAATTTTGGGGGGATTTTTTTTAAAAGCTCAGTGTCAAACCAAATACACCTCACATTCTTGGAAAGGAAGGCAGAAATCAGCGTTTTAGGGCTGTGGGCCTGCTGCAGTGTGCAATCTGAAGTAAATGTTCTAGAATTAGTGAAGACAATATCAAAATTAACACGAAGGATCTGAACACAAAACAAACACTGAATTTACTGTAAATATAGCATTTTTTCCTACCAGATTGAAGGTGATGAAGTAAATATTGTACTGTGTCATGTAGGATTTTGACATCATGCAGACATGTATACATGTGTCACAGAGGGTGTCTGCCTCCAGAATAGAACTCTGAGAATGTAGGTAGGAACCTACTCTGGCGATACATCAGATATATGGATCAGCTTGACCTTGAGACAGTATCACGAACCCTGTGTTTGTGTCAGCTTCCGTGGTCTCCCTTTCTTTCCTCACAAACTGACTTCTAACCTGACATTGTCACTTACTTCTCACTTGGGAATCACCCTCCCTCCCGTTGGTTCTTCTATTTTTACATTTATGGTAGCCCTACCTGAAGTGTTCAGAGGAAACATAGTTATCAGTTGACACAGGATTATGACATAATCCTTCCCAAGGTTTTCAAAATTGTAGTAAGTTCTTCTGAAACAAATAGCAAGCTTGTAAACGTTTAATGACAGGAGTAACTCCGAAGGGATTAAATGATTAAACAGTTGATCTTAAGGAATCTCCTCACACATCTTTCAAATTCTACAACATGAATGGCCCCACCCTTTCCAAGATCACATGTATGGGATGTCACTATTACATTAAAATGACACTATTAGTGAAACAAAATGCAAGTTAATTGTCATCTTAAAGAAGACTATATTGTAGTCAATGTGCACAAAATTTCTTTGTCATATTTTACACTCTTCCTACATAAAATACTAAGGACATAATGAAGTAAATACTGTAGAGTGAAACTTTGAATAAGTCCTTAAGCTTTGGCCAAAAAGAACTATGTTATTATGTCAATCAAATGTTTAGTTAACCTATTAGAATTGTTCATAGTTCTCAGCATAACTATTTTAAAATCAGAGGTTTTTAATAATTTAAGAACAGAATTTTGTAAACATATGAATGGTAGAGTCATGGAACTCTGGGTGTTATAATTGTGCTTTACTAAGCAAGCTGAGACTTCATTTTGAAATGGCAGTATTTTGATTCTTAATTCATATTAATCCTGCATCAATAGTAAGAACTGAATCTGAAAACTCATTTCTTCATATACTTGCATTAATTTTAACTGTCATCTTCCTTTTCCTGATTAGGGTATTTAGCAAAACATTAACATGCATGAAAGTTTATATGCCATTTGCTTGCTTCTGATAGCTGCACCACTGAGGTACACCTTTCAATTTTTCTGTCTGTTGTTATTGTTTGTCTCCCTGTGTGTCTATGTGTCTCTATGTCTGTCTCTGAAACACACACACACACACACACACACACACACACACACACACACACACACAGGCATGCATGCATGAATGCGCATACACAAATACGGATGCACACAAATGGATGCACACACACATGTATGCACACACACAGATGCCCGCACACGCACATGCACGCATGCACCTCCATTAAGATAGTAAATCTTAGTCCTTAACCAGGAACATCACAGAGAATTGCACCATTGCACTACCTCCTTACTGGGCAACGAGGGTTAATGCATTTCTCTTTGTTCTTGACAATGGCATAAAAAGAAAATTGACTTTTTGTTCTCAATTTCATGTGGAACTTCTTTTTCCAGATAGGAGCAATGACCTTGCCAGAAGGATCCAAGATTTTAAAATCACATTTGACTGGATGATGGATGGCCAGCTACCTGGTTGCACGCATCTGTTCTGGCAAAATCAAGGCTAGGAGTTGGGCAGCTCCATGTTTAAATATTTTCCTCTTGCCTTCATCTGGCAGAAACAATACTTTCAGAAATTCGCTTGACATGTTCAATGGCGATATTGTAAAAGAAACAAGTGTCTTGGCATATTTGGCAAATCAGTTTTTTTGTTTTCAAGGATATACTATCACCTTTATTTATTGGAAATTAATAGAGGTAGATGTTTTAATTCATTTTATTTTCTTCAAGTTTTATGCTGTGTGGTATTTTCTGAGTTTACGAAGTTGTCAAATTTCTCTGGAGTATCTATCTGCTGGTCTGTGAAATGGGACTGGGGCCAGTGGTGGAAGCGACATAACCCCTTGCAGACCGCATCTCCCAGTCTCTATCACACCACACAGGAGACTTTCTATGAATAAAATTCTCCCACAGCCTCTGGATTCCAAAGAATTGATGGGTGGTCTTCTAGCTATTATTTGCTTTGTGACAGGGTTTTCTGGGAAGGGAGTTGGTGCTGAGAACATGTAGAAGAGGTAAAAACAGGGGAATTTGTGAACAGCTTAGTTACTAAGGCAACTTTTGTGAAAGAAAGTCATCAGTGAGTTGTACACATAGGGGTGGCTTGTCTCTCCTCTTCGTATTGATTTCAGCCTCATCTGAAGAAAACCCACGCACCCATGGGGCCGATTACCTACCAGGTGGCATCTGGCTCACTGAGGAACAACTACAGTAATTGAAAGACATGTGATGGAAAAGGAAATAAGGTTTCTGTGGCTGTATAGCATTTCCAAATCAATCAATCAATCAATCAATCAATCAATCAATCAAGTAATTACAAATACCCCACAACCTCATTTTGACACCCCCATAAATAACCACTGCCAGTATTATTTTCTTCCGTATTGTGATGTGAGCAAGTAGGTTTGATTTTAATTTCATTAACAATATTTACAGGATCATAGTTTTTTCTCAGTCCTCATGGATTTGAAATTCATTACACTTTTATCACTTTTGTAACTATGAGAGTGAAGTGTTACTATAAAAAAGTATTTAAGATGTACACTAGTCATTACTGTCTACTATTACAAAAATTTAAAAACTATTGCTATTTAAAGATACAAATGTAAGACTGAGTAGTCCTGGAACTATTCATATAAAAATATTTTTTGAGATAAAATTATTTGAGTTGAGGAATGATTTGTTTCGATATACATGAAAGTATGGCTTTGTATCAGAGATGGAGATTGTAGCATAATGGTAGTTTTGTTATGATGCTGAAAAGCCACATAAAACCATCCACCTGTGTGGAAATGGACTCTGTTCCTATCCTTACAAAACAAAATAAGTACCAGGTTATATGTAGAAAAATCAATAACAATGTAAGGTTTAATAGCAATAGTAAAAAAGCTTAAGGAATATTTGGCTCCTTTTTGTACTTAGAATTTAAATGTGATGCGTAGATTGGAAACAGCTCTGTGTGACTGATTTTAGATAGAATTTCATAAACAAATAGATAATGAAATGAAGCAAATTTCCTGGAGATATAGGACAGATTTCTTCCTGTAAGCTGAGATGTGTATGAGGGGAAATAAAAACTATGAAGTTAACCTAAACATTTCTTTGTAACCAAATCAAGTTTTCTCTTTTAATTTACACACACACACACACACACACACACACACACACACACACACACACACGGTATTTTCACTGATACAGTGACTGGATACTTACAGAATTTCTATTTAATGTTTAGCCATATTGTGAGAATAATGATATCTTTATAACATATTCAAATAAAAAATGTCTATTTCTATAGGGTATTTGCCATTATTACCCTTTGTCTTTTTAAAAATATTTTATTAGACATATTTCTTTACTTACATTTCAAACATTATTCCCCTTCACGGTTTCCTGTCCATAAGCCCCCATTCCCTCCCCTCCCCTCCCCCATATGGGTATTCCCCCTATACATTCCCCTTACTGACCCCCATATTCCCCTGCACTGGGGGTCCAACCTTGGCAGGACCAAGGGCTTTCCCTTTACTGGTGCCCCAACAAGGCTATTCTCTGCTACGTATGCAGTTGGAGCCCTGGATCAGTCCATGTATAGTTTTTCGTTGGGTTTAGTCCCTGGAAACTCTGGTTGGTTGGCATTGTTGTTTTTATTGGGTTGCAAGCTCCTTAAATTCTTTCAATACCTCTTCTAATTCCCTCCAAGGAGGTCATATTCTCAGTGCAGTGGTTTGCTACTAACACTGACCTCTGTATTGGACATGCTCTGGATATGTTTCTCAGGAGAGATCTATATCTGGTCCTTTCAGCATGCATTTTCTAGCTTCATCAATCTTATCTAGTTTTGGTGGCTGTATATATATGGACCACATATGGGGCAGGCTCTGAATGGCCATTCCTTGAGTTGTTGCTCTAAACTTTGCTTCCATATCCCCTCCTATGGATATTTTCCCCCCTTTTAAGAAGGAATGGGAGCATCTGCATTTTGGTCATCCTTCTTCTTGAGCTTCCTGTGGTCTGTGGATTGCATCTTGTGTAATTCGAGCTTTTTAGCTAATATCATTTATCAGTGAGTGCATACGAAGTATGTTTTTCTATGATTGAGTAACCTCACTCAGGATGATATTTTCTAGTTCATTCCATTTGCCTATGATTTTCATGAAGTCATTGTTTTTGATAGCTGAGTAGTACTCAATTGTATAGATGTACCACATTTTTTGAATCCATTTCTCTGTTGAAGGGCATCTGTGTTCTTTCCAGCTTCTGGTTATTGTAAATAAGGCTGCTATGAATATAGTGGAGCATGTGTGTTAGTTGTATGTTGGAGCATCTTTTGGGTATATGCCCAGGAGAGGTATAGTTGGGTCTGTAGGTAGTGGAATGGTCAATTTTCTGAGGAACCTCTAGACTGATTTCCAGAGTGGTGGTACCAGTTTGCAATCCCACCAACAATGGAGGAGTGTTCCTCTTTCTCCACATCCTCACCAGCATCTGCTGTCACCTGAGTTTTTTATCTCAGCCATTCTGACTGGTGTGAAGTGGAATTTCAGGGTTGTTTTGATTTGCATTTCCCTGATGACTAAAGATGTTGAACATTTCTTTGATATTCCTCAGTTGAGAATGTTTTGTTTAGCTCTGTACCCCATTTTTAATAGGGTTATTTGGCTCTCTGGAGTCTAACTTCTTGAGTTCTTTATATATTTTAGATATTAGCCCTCTATCACATGTAGGATTGGTAAAGATCTTTTCCCAATCTGATGGTTGCCATTTTGTTCTAATGACAATGTCTTTTGCTTTACAAAAGCTTTGCAGTTTTATGAGATCCCATTTGTTCATTCTTGATCTTAAAGAATGAGCCATTGGTGTTTTGTTCAGGAAATTTTCCCCAGTGTCCATGTGTTCGAGACTCTTCTCCACTTTTTCTTCTATTAGTTTGAGTGTATCTGGTTTGATGTGGAGGTCGTTGATCCACTTGGATTTAAGCTTTGTACAGGGTGATAAGCATGGATCGATCTGCATTCTTCTACATGTTGACCTCCAGTTGAACCAGTACCATTTGCTGAAAACGCTCTTTCTTCCATCGGACGGTTTTAGCTCCTTTGTCTAAGATCAAGGGACTATAGGTGTGTGGGTTCATTTCTGAGTCTTCAATTCTGTTTCACTGATTTATCTGCCTGTCTCTATACCAATACCATACAGTTTTTATGACTATTGCTCTGTAATACTGTTTGAAGTCAGGGATGGTGATTCCCCCAGAAGTTCTTTTATTGTTGAGTATAGTTTCGCTATCCTGGGTTTTTTGTTCTTCCAAATGAATTTGCAAATTTCTCTATCTCTATAAAGAATTGATTAGGAATTTTGCTGGGGATTGCATTGAATCTGAAGATTGCTTTTGGCAAATTGGCCATCTTTACTATATTAATCCTGCCAATCCATGAGCATGGGAGATCTTTCCATCTTCTGAGATCTTCCTCAATTTATTTCTTCAGAGTCTTGAAGTTCTTGTCATACAGATCTTTCACTTGCTTGGTTAAAGTAACACCAAGATATTTTATATTATTTGGGACTAATCTGAAGGGTGTTGTTTCCTTAATTTCTTTCTCAGCCTGTTTATCCTTTCAGTAGAGGAAGGCTTCTGATTTGTTTGACTTAATTTTATACCCCGACACTTTGCTGAAGTTGTTTATCAGGTTAAGTGGTTCTCTGGTGGAACTTTTGGGGTCACTTAAGTACACTATCATATCATCTGCAATAGGTTATCAATGCTGAAGATAAGAAAAACAAGACTAGATGCCTAGAACAAATGAAACTCAAGATGGATGATCAAAATGTGAATGCTTCACTCCTTCTTTAAAAGGGGAACAAGAATACCCTTGGCAGGGAATAGAGAGGCAAAGATTAAAACAGAGACAGAAGGAACACCTTCAGAGCCTGCCCCACATGTGGCCCATACATATACAGCCACCCAATTAGACAAGATGGATGAAGCAAAGAAGTGCAGGCCGACAGGAGCTGGATGTAGATCGCTCCTGAGAGACACAGCCAGAATACAGCAAATACAGAGGCGAATGCCAGCAGCAAACCACTGAACTGAGAATAGGTCCCCCCGTTGAAGGAATCAGAGAAAGAACTGGAAGAGCTTGAAGGGGCTTGAGACCCCATATGTACAACAATGACAACCAACCAGAGCTTCCAGGGACTAAGCCACTACCTAAAGACTATACATGACTGACCTTGGACTCTGACCTCATAGGTAGCAATGAATATCCTAGTAAGAGCACCAGTGGAAGGGGAAGCCATGGGTCCTGCTAAGACTGAACCCCCAGTGAACTAGACTGTTGGGGGAAGGGCGGCAATAGGGGGAGGGTGGGGAGGGGAACATCCGTAAGGAAGGGGAGGGGGGAGGGGAATGTTTGCCCGGAAACCGGGAAAGGGAATAACACTCAAAATGTATATAAGAAATACTCAAGTTAGTAAAAAAAAAAAAAAAAAGAAAAAAAAAAAGAAAAACAAGACTATTTATATGTGCTGCCTTCTAGATACTTTGGGATTCTTTTTATATACTGTAAGAGATAATGGGATTCTTATAACAAATCTGTCAATCAATTATCATGACTTCACAATAGGGAGTTTAATCACTTATCATTTAACACATCTTTAGTATCCCTTAAATAAAATGTATGTAGTGGTTTAAGTCCGAATGATACCACAGTATTCAAAGTGAAGTGTATGTCACTCCTGTGAAACTAATTTTATATAAGAAGAGAGAATAAGTATATATGAAGAACAAAATGAGAAAAACAAGGGCAGGTTCTGCGTTTGATAAACATTGGAGTCCTCTGAGACCACTAACTAAAGTTTGCAAGTGTGAAGCTGCATAAATAAATACAGATCAGGAACTACAAATCAGGATTAAAACTTTAAGGATGAATGAGCTTTAAGAATCTGTCGTGCCCACCTCGGCCGGCAAGGAAGATGTAACACAGTTGGATTCTTCTCAACAGCCTTTATTGCAGGACCACCTCATTGCTGATATGGGGACCTTGAGCGTCAAAAGTGCTCGCCTTATATACATAACAGGCTGGGGCTATGCTAATTGTCTTTCAGGGATTGGCGGGGCACGAATCACCCCACTAGCACCCCTGCTACTTGTCCTCTAGGGATTGGCGGAGCATGAACCACCCCATTAGCATAATACCGCCCTGGCCAGATTGCCACCAGGTGCAAACCAGCGCATGCGCAGTACTGTTATTTACCACAGGAGGACGCAGGATCACCTCATTATCCTATGGCCCTGGCAAGGGGACAAGCCTGTGCATGCTGATAAGTTGTTTACATCCAGACAGGGCTGGATGTTGGTGCCATCTTTGTTTTACCGCGCTGTACCCTACAAGAATCAAATATTTATTTTCTTTGTTGATCAACATTATTATTTTATCAACATTATTAGAAAAGTTTGGTGGAAAGGTCAGTATAGTTGTTGCTACAGAGAGGTGTAGAATTCTCGTAAAACCTTTTAAAATGTATTTTCTATATACTCATAACCTATATACATCACTTTAAGATGACTGAAATGATCAAACTTAAAAATAAAGAAATATTTGATACTTGCTCAACTAAGTTGATAGTGTGTTTTAAATTCAAATATGAATATAGATTGTATGAAACTTTGCTGGTTTATCACATAGAATGTGTGTGTGTGTGTGTGTGTGTGTGTGTGTGTGTGTGTGTGTGTGTGCATGCGAAAGCACATGTGTATGAAATGTACACCTGAGTTCAGGTATGTGCCTTCCATGAGGTAAGAAAACAACTTTTGGGAATCTGTTCTCTCTTTTCGCCTGGCTGAGGAAGGGACTCTCTTCTGTTTCTGCTGCAGCTTCGCACACTTCAGGTTAGCTTCCAGATGATTCTGCTATTTCTATCTGCTCTCCCATCATGCTGGGGCTAGCATTACAAGTATACTATGCATCTAGTCATCAGGCTGTGTGGCAAGCACATGTGGCACTGAGCAATCTCTTCAGTCTAACATAGAATATCTGTGAATTAAGAATAACCTGTAATATATTTACATCATAAATAATAGCGATGATTTCAATTATGTATATATTAGTCAAATTTCCCCACATATATGTATTTAAAAAGTGAATTTTTGGTAGTGCTAATTGCCAATAGTATTAGTTGTTAAACATGTATATTAATTAAAACAGACAAATATTAAGGAAACTAGCCATGATCCACTTATTTTAAATGTAATTTTAAGTATGATACAAATTTATAAGACAATAGTATCCTACTATTAAGTTAAAATGTGAGATAGATTCATCTGTGAAGTGGCTTTAGGCTAGAAAAATGGGATTTTAAATATTCATGTAAAATTAATCTTGTCATAAGGTATGGTCCTATGTATGCCTATAATCTCAGCACTTGAGAGACAGAAGAAGGAGGCTTGCTCTATGTCAGAGCATATTCTAGCTGCAGAGAGAGTACATCAGGTACCAGGTCAGCCAGGACTATATCATAAGGGCCTGACTAAAACAAACAAGCAAACAAACAAACATCTGCCTCACATTTAGATATCTAACTCTTTCAAATCAATAAAATATAAATAAAGGCAAAGCTGTATTCACTGTTGCATAAAGCACATATACACTTTTGAAAGATAAATGTTTAGATAATGGTGAAAGCCAAACTATAACATACTATTAATACTGAATGCTGCTGTGTCCTTGTCCAGTTTCAAATGGCACCAAGGCAATGAAGAAAGGACAGACACAGGGACACAGAAAAGCTGGCATCATGTAGTCTGGACTCTCCAATGGAGAAACATCAGCAGCACTGGAAGCTCCGGTCATATATTACACACAGGGAAACAGGTGGGAAGGGTACCTGCATACAGTGTGACGATGAGGTAGATTTAGATAGTCTCTGTGGGAGTTATCTCTGTAAAGGAGCAGGCTAGAGACATTGAAGTGGGAGGAAGCCGTGGTGGGAATTTTCTGAACTTTCCACATTTGCACAAGGACTGCCATCCCTCTAGGAAGAGTACCTCATTAGGTCGAGAGAATCTTTGCCACTCCCATTAGACTGAGGCAATGGGGGGGATCTTTGATATAGCGATGCCCATGTCTATAGCCCATATTCACACAGGCCCGCACTCAGGGCTTTCCCTCTTTCCCACAGAGAAAATCTTGTAAAGGCTCTAAAAATCTAAGTGTTTCCTCAGAAAGTATGAAAGACTGACTTTATAGAAAATGTTATAGCTTTTCACATATGTTCCAGGCTTCCTTAATCTATGTTTTGGTTATGTAATATTTTATTGTACATTTTCCCTCAGAATTCTGGAATTCTCTAAACAAGGTATAGTCAAGAGTAGGTTAAATGTAGACTTTGAGTCATTTTTTTCTCCTATGTTGAATAATGAGTTTACATTGTGGGTAAGACTAAACCCTTCTCATTTCCACTTAATGCCACAGCTGAACAAGTTTTTCTAGTATTAACTTTTCCTAGTATTCCAAAAGCTGGAAATCTTCCTTGTCTGCCTTATAGCCAGAACATTTTGTGTATAAGTCTTTATTAATTCAGTATGTCTTGAAAAGTGTTCATTGCTGAACAGGTTGATTATGTCTGATAATAAATACCATTTGAAGGCAAAATTGAAGGGGAAAAATCATTCTATTTACTGAAGTAAAGACACATCGCATTGAAATACTCTCCAAACATTGTCAGAATGCAAATTTTAACACCTATTGAAATACCTTCCTTCATCCCTCAACTGTAATCTACAGAAAACATAAGTGTTTGAATATCTTATTCCTTAGTTATGCCACAATCAATGGAAAAACAGCCAATGTGTACAATGAGGGGAAAACAATCACACAGCATGAATCTTTAGGCACTAGCTAACTTTATTTAGTGCATCAGACAATTTATATATTGAGAGTTAACGAGAGACACCTGAGTAAGTGAACCCAAGGCAAGCCATATGTGGTGTTTTTCATAGAGGCACATGAATGAGAACAGCTGAAGAAAACTGTCTTTTAACCACTACACGGAGAACAATTCTGTTTTGAAGAAACACTGCTCTTGTTTTCTTATGAGCACTCGGCATTCCCCTTGCATGGTTCCATTCTTGGACTGTGTTCCAACACACTTCCTCTTGCTTTATTTTTAATAATTAATCTTGTTTTTCTGAGACAGCTGTGTAGACCAGGATGGCCATGAACTCACAGAGAGACCGGAAGGATCCTGTCCCCAGCTGCTATGCACTTCCTGTGTCCTATGCGTTCCTGGCGGGTCCCTCTCTGGCCAGTTATTGAGGAAAAGTGTTGGTCTCACCTGTGAACTTAGGAGTGACAGCGCTCCTGGGAGACCAGCTTTCTCCGGGTGGGATTTGGGTACGGAGGGCTGTGGGACAGCCTTAGTTCTGGGGCACAGATCATTGCTGCACTGTTTTAAAAGCAAAATAGAAAGAAAAACATTCCTGCTATTAGTGATCTGAATGTTCTATAATTACTATCTGTAGTCTCTATTTATTTCTACTTAATAAGTGTTCAAGCTATTAGATATCACTAGATAATTTTCAAATAAAGTGTGTTTTAGTGGATTCTGCTTTCCCTTTAACATTCTTCCACACTTCTTTTTAATCCTTTTAATGTCCCTCCTCCACTGTCCTTTCTGTTTTCATGTCACATGTCACACGTCACACGTCACACGTCACACGTCACACGTCACACGTCACATGTCACAGATTGTTTCCCCAATTCTTTAGTACTTCGTCTCACCCTCTCTTGGTCTATTTCTACCTTTTTTTGCTTTTCCTATTTCCATTAGTTGATAGACACACGTACATATAACTTTCAAATGTAGGATCCACATTTGACAGAGAATATGTGGTTTATGTATTTCTGAGATTTAGGGACAATGCTTCATGTTATATATTTCAGATTCATCCATTTTCCTCCAAGTGTCATAATTTTGTTTTATTTAGATCTGAGTAGAGTCTTTCTCCCTCTCTCTCTCCCTCTCTCTCTCTCTCTCTATATATATATATATATATATATATATACATATATATGCTACATTTCATCATCTTTATTCATGTGTTAGTGCATATTTATGCTGCTTACATTTCACAAATAAACATGGATATGCAGTTGTCTCTGTGATAGAGTGTGAATTTCCCTGGGTATGTTTGGTTTAGAATCATAGTTATATTTTTTAACTTTTTGAGCAACCCCAGATTTTCTTAATGTCTCAACTGCTACTAGCAATAAATAAGGGTTCTTTACTTCCCCAGACACTCAACAGAGTTTGTTGTTACATTTCTTCATGGTAACCATTCTGATTTGGTATACTGAGCACCATTGAAAATGTCTATTGACTATCTCTTCCACTTAAGCTTTCAAGTTCTGTCCTCACTATGCTTACTGCTTCGTTTCCCTCATTCTCTCTGTTTGCTCATTAAAGAGCTATCTGCAAACACTCCTTCATTGCTCCTTTCTGATTTATAGTGTGCACACCCAAAAGTAGCCAATGATTTTAAAGGAAATATGGTAATACCATTGGAGAATTCAGAGCATATTCTTTCCAAGTTTATAGTAGCATATCCTAGGTACACGCCCCTCAAGGACCACAGAAGAAGCTCCTCCCTGGATACAAGTAGAGAATACCACCAAGATATTCCCATAGAATTCCTTCATTTGGTCTTCAGTGAAATAAAATATACTCATGATTAAAGGCATAGATGGCGTTCGTAAAAACCAATTTAACTAATTGACGTTTAGGTGGTATTAACTCTACTGCTTGATTTTCCTCAGTTAAATGATTCAAATTCATGCATTTGTACGTATGTTTAATGAAAAGGTAGACAGTCATTCTGTGTAAACATGTCCCCAGTGTCTTCCTGTTTACAGAATTCAAAGATCAGAAAGCCAGAATATTCCATAAAATATTAAATGCTTACCATGTGTGTAAGATAAGAACTCAAGGAATCTTAAAAGACGATTTACTGTGTACCCTTATGTACATTGAGATTATTTTATTGTGTTTGAAAGTAGGAATTAGGGGAGTGGGGAGGGAGGGGAGAAAAAAAAGAATGTAGGAATTAATTGAAAATTTTAGTTCACTGAAATGCCTGTTGTTACATTTGATTTGTGACAAAGAATTTAAAAATTCAATGAGTGCATGAAAGGCTAGCATTGCCTATTAAGAAAAGAGCAATTTACAAATCATGGCAATCCCATTATTACAACTTTCAAAAAGTTAGTTGATAGTATTTTGGCTTTTTGCACAGTTTGGGATACATATATGTGAAGGAAGAACTCTGCTAATAAACTACATTCTCAACACAACAGTTCGTTCCATTTTTAAAAATTTAATATTTTTCAACATTGTTACTGGCTTTTATTACTCATCTGTCCTGTCTGTTAAAATCATCAAAACGTGATGCAAAAAAAAAATTTCCCATTTTAACTGTGAAATTGAAGTTTTTATTGGCTATTTCCATATTTTGTTTTAAAATATGATTTTGGTTGAGTAAACTTCCAGAAACACTAAATAAATCATTGATTTGGGAAATAATGGCATGTTTAATTACAGGACCAATTCTCACAGAGCTCTTACTTTGTGAGTTGACAGTGGAATGGGAAGTGTGTATTTAAGAAGGAAGCAAATCTATTTAAACTTGTGAGTTAGATAATATGCATGCTGTCCTGCAACTGACGCCTTACACACAGAAGCGCAGCACTTAAATACATTTTAACTGTGGAGAATGGTGCCTTAATATATCTATGTCAGTGAGTTTTAACACGGTGAGCCTTGCAGGTTAACAAGAAAGGCCCGGAGAGGAAATGACTAAATCCTCCGTGTAAATCTTCATTGACAGCTGATAATTAGCATGCAGCTTAGCTGCAATAATTAGTTCCCTCTTTAGAAAATTTCCGGATGAACTCAGAGTTGGTACATTTCGTTCTGTCTTATTTCTTTGTCCTTCTCTCCCAAGTGATTCATGTTATTTTTAGGAAGAAAGAACTTAAGATGCCACTCGTCTCCAGAGTCAGCACTGTCCATTACTGATGCCATCTTGTGGGGATTGACTGGGATTAGAGTCCCTTTGTCCCGTTCTTCCTGTAGATTTTGTCCCTTTCCTCCAGACAGCTTAAAGGCCATGGGGGATAAAGAAGAGAACCACTTCCTGGTAAATATGTCAAGTCCATGGGATATCTGAGGCTAAGATCAGAGAGAAAAGTCCTCAGGAGAGAGGGAGCCCCTTCTTGCCAGTCCAATCTGCCTCGGTCTGCATCAAAACAGATTTTGAAACTCTAGCAAATTAGGAAATTAACATGTTTTCTAAGAAACAAAAACATGTAAATCTGAATATGACACAAACTGACAAGTAAAAGCCATGTGAAAACCCCCATATTGTTATGCAGCTCTTTGATAATGCAAATTAAAGGTATATAAAATTGATATTAATGTGATTTTCTTGTTTTCTTTTTAATTATATCGAATCAAAAATATTAAATTACAGGAGAGCTTCCATTCTAACTTGTATTCTCTATGAGGCGGTGACAAAAAAAATATTTCAGTTACTGATACAATATAATTCCATCATCAACTACTATTTTTTTGAGATCTATTTATTTCAAGTATTTTATGTATATGGGTGCATTCTCTGCATTTCCGTGTGCATATCAGAAGAGGTTCCCTTATAGACAGTTTTGAGCTACCATGTGGGTGCTGGTTATTGAACTCAAGAACGCTTAAAGAACAGCCAGTGCTCTTAACTCATGAGCCATCTTCCAAGGCCCCACCCATTTTAAATAATTTATTTTTTGTTTTATATGCAGTGGTGTTTTGCCTGAATGTATGTCTGTGTGAAGGTGTTGGGTCCCTTGGAACTGGAGGTACAACTTATAAGTCACCATGCGGGTGCTGGGACTCCCACCCAGGACCTCTGGAGGAACAGTCAATGCTTGTAGCCACTGAGCCATCTCTCCAGTCCCAACCAGCCTTTCTTATAGTAAATTGTAAAATATGCATTTGATGCATCATTCATCAAATCTTTATTAATAAAGGACAAACATTTAATAAATTCAACAACTGTTTTACTTTTGGTGTCAGGAACAGTGGAGAGACCGAGTTGCCTGAGCTCACATTTATGACTTCATTTGCAGTTTAAAAATCTGTACTTAGACATTTTTCTTTACATTATGGCATAAGCACATTTTTCCTTCCTTTCAAACTTCAGTATGTGACT